>NW_026590062.1:1473475-1534471 GCF_907164565.1 Psammomys obesus
CTTTCTTTCTTTCTTTCTTTCTTTCTTTCTTTCTTTCTTTCTTTCTTCACCCAGCTCTTGGGAGGCAGAGACAGACAGATCTCTGAGTTTAAGGCCACTCTAGTCTACAGGATGAGTTTTAGGATAGCCAGTGCTACACAGAGAAATCCTTTCTCAAGTTTCAACAACAACAAAACAAAACACACAAACACACACACACACACACACAGAGAAAAGAAAGAAGAAAAGGAGGGGCTGATGCTGGGTGTTGCTCAGGGATAGAACACAGGAGGCTCTGGGTTCAATCCCCAGCACCTCACAAAAGGCCCCACTTCTAAACGACCCATTGCTTCTCTGGAGGCCCCAGAGAACCAAACCTTCAACACGTGGTCCTCTGGAGGTCTGTCATCCACCCCGCAGCAGGAGGCCTGGAACCCTCTGCATCCCCAGCCCAGGACAGAGCCTGGTGCCTAGACGCTGCTCAGTGAGGGGTTTGTGGACTGCCTATGTGATGGGCGAAGGAACACATGAGGGCTTCTTAGCAATGCTTGGTGCAAGCAGAGAAAAGAGAAGCTGGGGCTGTGCAATGCTTGGTCAAATCCTTTCTTAACGAACTGGGCAAAGGTCACCTCTAACCTGCCTGTGGAGACCAGTGGCTGTCACAGCACCTGACTTCTCCTGGGGACATGCCTGTGGACACAGACAGTGGGGTCTGAGGGTGGACATGGCTGAATCAGTGCCTACTCCCTGACTGGGGTAGACCTACCGCAGCAGTTCCTAACTCCCTGTGAGCCTGAAGGCGTGAGACTGTACAAAATAAGCCATCCAGCTCATATGTGGGGGCCAGGAACAGGCTTTCCTATCAAGGGACAGCCTTGGCTTGGGTGTGGCAGTAGCTTGCTTGGGGCTCCATCTTCAGCATCTAGACATTATCTGCAGTATCCAATGAGACTTCCATCTCCAGGCCTCTCTTCAGGACCCCAGGGCAGGCAGCATAAGGTGTCAGCACACAAAATAGACTTTGTCTGTGCCGTTTTGAAACAAGTTCTCCTATGGATAGCTCAGGCTGGCCTAGAACTTGCAATGCTTCTGCCATGGGCACAGGTGTGTGCCATCACACCCAGCTGGGCCATCGCCCTAGTTTGCTTTCCGTTGCTGCGATAAACATCATGACCACAAGCAGCAGGGAGAGGAAAGAATTTATCCATATCCCGATCACATCCCATCATGGAAGGGACTCAGGGCAAGAATGCAAGGCAGGAACCTGGAGGCAGGGACCGGGGCAGAAGCCATACTGACTCACTCAGCCTGCTTTCTTATGCCAACCAGAAGCACCTGCCCACGGAGGTGGCACCATCCAAAGGGGGCTGAGACCTCCTATATCAACCACCAGTCAAGAGAAGGCCCCCATAGAAATGCTCACAGGTTGAGCAGATGGAAGCAATTCCTCAACTGGGGTTCCTTCCTCCAAGATGATTGTAATTGATGTCACATAGGCAAAAATACCGGCTCAGCCTCCATCAAGGTGTGGTGTTTGCCTCCCTCTCTCTCTGTCTCAGTCTCTCACTGTCTCTCTGCCAGAGACAGAGAGACTGTATGCACTGTACATGCACTTAGAGGTCAGCTGTCCTGTGTCATTCCTCTCCTCTACATGCTCTTAAGAGAGTGTTTCAATGAAGCCGAAGCTAGCTATTTTGGCCAAGCAGGAATACATAACGTCCCAGAATTCATCTCAGCTCCCTAATGCTGGGTTTATAAATATGTACAGCCGTGTCCAGTTTTTACATGTGGGCTGGAGATTCGAACTCATGTTCTCATGCTTGCACAGCAAATACTCTTACTCACTGAGCCATCTTCCTACCTCCTATTATGAAGGCTTTTAAAATTTCCCAGCATGCTTAGTGTATGTAGCTCATCCAGAGATGCTCTTGCCCAGCAGCCACTGCTTGTCTTCTGGCTTCGGTGTTCTTTGGGGCTGAGTGGACTGGGGGCCCACCTGGGCTCTGCTCATCTGGAAGATCCCCAGCATCCGTTCTTCTGTGGGTCCCTATAGCCAGCTCTCCTGATGTGTCCTGAAACTGGCTCCCAAAGGTTTCACATCTGTCTCCTGACCTGCCCCACCCTGCCCCTAGAGCCTGCCCTGTGTTCACCTAGCAGATAGATGCTCAGTTCCCTTCACTAAGCCTTGAAGCCACCGTGCTGCAGATGCATCTAGGTCACACACAAACCTCCAGAGAACTCAAGTCAGAACTGGGGACTCTGTGGCTAAATCCACAGTCAGAAACTCACCCTCTGGGTCTTCATTTACTCCCCTCTTCAAACAGGCTTGGAAATCTGTTTGGTTGAAAGTCAGTTGGAAACCTCCTCACCACCTGTCTGTGTCAGGGCAGAAGGGAAATGACCCGGATGCTCGCAGCTAGGCAGCACGGCTGTGAGAGGAGGGAAGACATCCTTGAGCAGAGGCCGTGAACGCCTCAGGAATATGAATCGTGGAGCTAGGCATGAACGCAGAGAGCCAGGTTGTGGGTTTGGGGGTGAGACCTCTGGTCTCCTCTAATTTCTTGCCCTTTCCTGAATCTTCCCTCCAAAGAACAAATAAAACCAAAGGTAAGGCTCCCTGTCTTTCACAGCCCAGGACACACCAGGACACACCAGGGCAAGATGGGTTACCAAAAGCATGCCACCAGCTCTGGTGCTTGAATCAGTGATTTCTTTATTGTCGTTTTGTGGGAGAGAACATTCAGGAAAAGAGAGACAGGTCTCCATTCTAAGATAGTCCCAGCTGCTTGGGACTGTGTGATCTCAGAAAAACCTTGGGGTGTTTGTAAGCACGGAAGTGGAAGGGTTGGCACTGTAGCAGCACGGCAGCCTCATGGAAAGGGTGGCATCTGGCTCAGAGGATCTTGAATCCAGTTGGGGAAGTTATGAAGCTGTAGACGGAGGTGGAGAAAGAGAGAGACCTATAGAAGATTTCAAAGGACTTCTTACCCATGAGCTGAGGTGGTTCCTATCCTCTCCTGCTCTGTCCTGGTCAGACATTTTCAACCTGATACCAGCCAGGGTCATGTGGGAAGAGAGAGCTTCAGTCAAGAAAGTGCCTCCATCAGATTGTCAGATTGGTCTGACAATTTGGTCTGTAGCTAAGTTTAATGAACTTTTGTTTTTTTTTTTGTTTTGTTTTTAATTAATGATTGATGGGGAGGCAGGATCAGCCTATTCCCAGGACACCCCTGGGAAGGTGGTTTGTATCAGCAGGCTGAGTAAGCCATGGTGAGTGAGGCAGTAAGCAGCACCCTCCATGGCCTCTGCTTCAGCTCCTGCCTCCAGGTTCCTGCCCTGACTTCTCTTCATGATGGATTATAAGCCAGATAAACCCTTTCCTCTTCCAAGTTTCTCACCCACTGGTATTTGTCACAGCAACAGGAACCCACGATGCCTGGGCAGGGAGGGATTCAAATACACACAGCTGAGGAGCCCAGCATAGCAGCCCTGCCTCTTGAAGTCTCTCCTGTTTTGTGGCTTCCTGGCCCACCTCTGCCTCCACAGGGAAGCTGTAAGCCGTGGAATTCCTGGTCTCTCCTCTCCTCCCTTACCTGTGTCCTCCTGTCTTCCCACAAGCACACTAATTGTGGGACTGGGGCTCACCCAACCAATGTGACCTCATTCTGCTTGATTGCGTGGGCAAAGACCCTGGTTTTGAATAAGGCCACATTCTCAGGTTCTGCACCAAAGGGGCTGGGCTTGATCCTGGGATGGATCTCTCACCCTGGAGACCTTGGAACTATGCTTAGCAACTGTGCTATGGGTGATCAGTGCTCTCTGATCATCTGCCTGTGGTAACCCCATTGGCTGGCCCAGAAACCCCAGTTTTAAGGATTGCAAAGCTGAACTGGAGGCCCACAATGTGCCCTATACAAGGCCTCTCAGACCCAGTCCTGCTCTAGGGTCCTGGCTCTCAGGCCTCACTGCCTTTCAGCGGGGTGGGCAGAACTTTGTGGAAGCAGGGGACAGTCATCAATGTCACCCTGAGCCCCCGAAGGGAGGACCCCTCTGCTCAGGCAGGCACCACTCCTGTGGGTGCCTCTGCCCTGCACAGGCCGAAGCAAGTAAACAGTCTGAAACCCATTCTCATTAGGCTAATTTACGAATAAATTACCATATTCAATGGCCTTATTTTTACTGCTCGTTAACAGGCCTATGATAGGATGATAATTACGGGATTTTAAGTGGCTAATGGCAGCTGGGGCGTCAAAAGCAGTTTTCCCCGAATCTGTTTATGGCAGTGAAGGTGACGGGAGGGGGGGACATTGAAATGTTGAAGTCACACTTTGTGGGGAGAAAAAAAAAACCCACTTTAATTGTTGAGTATTTATTACAGAGGAGGGAGTCTGTAATTTAAAAAAATGAAACTCTGAAAAACAAAGGAAATTAATTAGTCTTCCCTGGGTGCCATGACCTTCAGGGAGATGGCGGCAGACTGGTGTCCCGAAGGCTTACAGTCCTTCTGCTTGGCTGCTTCTGTCCTGAGGGGCAAGAATGGCCTCTGAACTTCAACTTGCAGGGATGTTCACTCTGTGTGTGGCTATAGAGACCCCTCATGGGGATCCCAGCACCCTGCACCTTCACCCTCTGACAGGACAGACTTCCGTCTCCAGGGGCACTGCTGAATGGTATATTTACCGTCCACCTTGCTGTTGCACGGGGACTGTTTCCGGTACACACTGGGATCTCACCACAGTCCTCTGGTATACTGATTTTCCTTTAACCATGAGACAGCCGACCTCTGGGCTTGACTCTTATCACCACATCTGTTTTTATGGAGGTAGAAACCGAGACACAGAGAGGGCAAGTACCTTTGAGAACGCCACACAGCCAGGGCTGTTCGTGCTCTGCAGCAGGCCCTCAAAGCTACTCCTGTTATTTTCTTCCTCTTATTAAATGCATAGCAAAGGGGACCCCATGCTCCAGGGGATGGAGTAGGAGCTCAGACAAGGAGAGCCACCTACCTGGAGTCACTCAGACCGAATTTCAAGGTTAAATGTCTCAGCTCAAAGCCTCAGCTAGCTGGCCTGAAAGGGGCTTGAAATGGGAGGACAGTGGCCTGAGGACAATTAAGAGACCCTGTGCTGGGTTCTAGGGGCGTCTGTCCCCCGCTACCTGCTTGCCTTCTTTCTAGACAGCCCCCTCACCCTCACCCCCATCCCTCCTGGGCCTCTATTTTAGTATGCAGCTCTCAGAAAACAAGCGACCAGCAGCAGCTGACAGTGGGAATAAATATCGCGGCGACGTTGGTTAGCATTTGATCCCAGCTGGGGCTCCGGGAGCTGAAGTCCCGGAATGTCTTGGCAGTTTTTAATGCTGAATAATTTGATTAGATCAGTGGCTGAGCTGCTGTTCCTGGTGAGATAAACCCTCCCTCCTTCCAGGGGACTTGGGGGGCCACAGCCCCCATGCCCTCCCTCCTAGCTGGCTGACTGTGACTCTGTGCCCCCAGCCCCAGCCCATGTCTCTCCATCTCCTCCCCTCTCTCCCTGTTCTCTCCTCATTCCTCCATCTCCCCCTCCCTACCCACTCCGGGTCCACCTCCTCTTCTTAGGGCTCTTGAAAGGTCCTCCCTCTTCAGTTTCCCACACTTGTCTGCTCCAGTGTCTGATGAAATAAAGACAACCTCACAGATTATAAATGAAGACGAGGGAATGGGGGGTGGAGACAGGGCCACCAGGCCTCCCCTTCTCCTCCTGGCCCTTTGCCTCATCCTCCAGAAACTTCTGGGTCCTTCTAGCACTTCTTCATCAACCAGGGTCCAGTTTTCCAATCCTCAGGGTGAAATTTCCTGAGACTTGCTAGCCACTAGTTCCAAATTTGGAAGCAACGTTTCTCTTAGAAGGCATGGGACCTCTACTTAGGCCAGGAGCCATGTCTCGGGTAGAGGAGGAGCTGAGGAGAGGAAGAGGACCTTTGGGACACCAGGAAGAAAAGATAGACAAGTAAAGTCTTCCCTGTCTCCGAAAAATCCTGCATCTCCTTCTGAGGGGAGGAGAGGGGCCCGTTGGCCCATGTGACTTTATGAAAGGTGGCCATGGGAGTGTGCCGAGCCATTGCTACCAAGGCAGGAAAGAGAATGGATCAAAGGATCAGGGAACACTATCTATAGGGTCAGTGGCCTCCCCAGTCACCCCCCTCCCCTTCTGCCTGCCTTATGTCTCCATCTCAGGCCCCTCATTCCCCTCAGGTGAGCTCAGAACCCACTGTGGAGGCCCTTCTCCAAATCTCTCCAGATCAAGAGCTGGCCTTGGTGGACAAACCTGCTCAGGCTTTTCCTCTGTTGGGCCAGGATGGGGAAAATGAGTCAAGAGGATATGAAAACACCTTTCCTCTCAGAGCCAAGTCCCCTCATCTAATGAGGAGAAGTGGGAGCCACACACCACACTCTGCATGCAAGGCTCACAGAGGGAGCCCTTCATGCTCCCACAATCCTTTGTCCCATCCCAGGGTCCTGGGCCATTGTGGCCCTGGCTGTTGAGGAACCCACATATGTGGCTCACTGACAGGGGCCAGGGGCCAGTCCTCAGTTTCTCTGAACCAGTGCTGAGCTGTGGTTGCTCTCTTCTTTGTCTCCTTTGTTTCCACCTGCAGGCAAGGGAGCATCTCCACATGAACCATCACACCAGCTTTCTTGTGTTAAGATGAAACCAACATGGTTCCACCCGTCCATCCGGCTGTCCCATTTCATCTCTTTTCACTTCCTCCTTCTCTCCCTCACTTCCCATTTTCTTCCTGTTTCTCCTTCCCCCTTCTCTTCCTCTTCCCTCCATCCATGCAGCCATCATCCAAGGAAAGATGATTTCTTTGTTCTCCCCTTCCCCCCACTTCTTTCTTCTTTTCTACTTCTCCACTCTCCCAGTGATTAGTTCTTAAGCACCAGGAAGCTCTGTTGATGGTAAAATAGCCCCCACACTGCAGTCTGTGGCTACTCTTCTAAGAGAGAGGCAACACAACCATTAAGAAACGCACACTGTGCCACGCTAATGCAGAAACCAGAGCAGTGGAGTTAAGAACAACAACAACAACAACAGGGTGTGGACGGTGGAGGGTTGGGAGGAACACCTCGGGGCAGGTTGGGGACAGGCCATGGGCAATAATGACATTTCTGCTGCCTCCACACTGGGAACAGATCTGCAAAGCTGGGACTGCAGAACTTGTCAGGACCTTCGGAGCATGGCCTTGTCCTAGGCTGTGGGCCAGAAGTGGCAGTCCAAAGCCCTGCTTTCCATGGCATAAAAAGGAGCTGAGGCTGGTGGCTTGGACTGGCCTGCAAGGCTTGAGACAGTATGAGAAGGGATGCTTTCAGATCTCATGAGGAAGGGACGCTGCTTCATGGCAGAACCGGGCACCCTACCCTGTGTTGACCTGCAACTGTCCCCTATATTTCTCCCGGGTGTCCTCCTTCGTGCTTCACGGGGCTCTCATGTGTGTGGGGCTGGCTGCTGCTCACAAGAGAGGCTCTGCTGTCCTGAAGGCAGCCCAAAAAAAATCCCTTATTTCCCATCCTCCAGTGGACACCTGGTTTCCAGAGATGGTCACTCTCGCCTATGCTTTCTACTGTCTCTGTGGGCCTCAGCCCTACTTCCAGTGAAGAACAGAAGGTAGATGTGGCCTCAGCCTGCCAACTCTGTGTGTCTAAGCCACCCAGCCAGCAGGCTCTCCTTAGAGCTAGACGGGACAGAGAGGGGCCCAGTTAGGCTTAATTTTTAAATTGGGGCTTCTTCTTCTTCTCCTCCTCCTCCTCCTGTTTGTTTTTGACAAAGTCTCATGTAGCCCAGGCTGGCCATAAACTGGCCAATGCACTGATAATAACCTTGAACTTGTGATCTTCTCCAGTGCTGGGCCACTATCTCCAGTCTATGCAATGCTGGGCTTTGTGTGTGCCAGACCAGCAGTCTGCCAGTTGAGCTGTGCCTCCAGCTCCACTTGTTTCTCTCTCTTGTAAAGCAGGCGGTCTGCTTTCCTCTCAGGCTTTACATGGTCCCCGCCATATGACCCAGCGATGGCTCTCAGTGGACGGTGGAACTGAAACAAACCAACAAAGCTGTAGTGAGGAGACGTCAATAAAACTGATGCATGAACAGGGATTGTCAGGCCTAGTGAAAACTGTCTGTGACAGGGTCAGCAGCCAGGGTGAATGGTCTCTGGGACCAGGTCATGTTGCTTCAGGAGTTGCCTGCAAATTGAGAGATAAGGGCTGCTGATTTCCTTTAAGGAACAGTAGACATTCTGCAGAAGAAGGAGTAAAAAGGACCTGGGCTGATCTGTTTTACACATGCCAAAGCCACTGTGGCCTAGAGTTTTCCAGCTTACACACTTCACTTCCCTAAAGCACAGACAAGTTCACCATCCTCATCCCATGATACTGTTTTGGGCACCAACAAGGACATCATGAAACTGTGTAGAAGGGGTCTGAGTGTGGCATGTTTGATGGTTTGGGTGAGAATGTTTGTGGCGGTTTGAATAAAAATGGTGCCCGTAGGCTCCTATATTTGAATGATTAGTAATCAGGGAGTGGCACTATTTGAAAGAATTTGAAGGATTAAGAGGTGTGGCCTTGTTGGAGGAAATGTGTCCTTGAGGTGGGCTCTGAGGTGTCAAACACCCATGAAAAGCCCAGAGTCTCTCTTTCCCCCTCTCTGCTTATGGATCAGAATATAGTTCCTAGCTACTGCTCCAGTGTCTGCCTGCATGCCACCATGCTGATAAATGGACTAAACCTCTGAAACTGTAAGCAGGCCACCGATTAAATGCTTTCTCTTATGAGAGTTGCTGCGGTCCCTGTGCCTCTTCGAAGCGGTAGAACACCAGCTAAGACAGCCCCCTACTTGATCTTGGGTGCGTGAGTTGTTCCTCAGTTGTCGGCCCTCTTTTGGGAGGCTTAGAAGTGTGGCATTTCTGGAGGAAGTATGTCGCTGAAGGCAGGCTTTGAAGTTTTGAAAGCCCACAACACCCCTGCTGTCCTCTCTGCTTCCTGCTTGCAGCTCGGGATCTGAACTCCAGCCACCTTGCCTGCCTGCCACTATGCTTGCCTGCCGTACCAGGGATGGACTCTTATCCCTCCCTCTGCATTCCAGAGCGTTCCTTCTATCCGTCGCCTTGTTCATGGAGTTCTAGCATAGCAAGAGGAAAAGCAGCTAATACACGTGTGCCTAGAACAGCCATGCTTATCTGCAGTCACTGTTTTGTGTGCTCGGTAACTATTAAATCTGTACGTGTACATGGATTAACGTAATCTTGGGGAGACTGTTCGATACTCAGGAAATTGCAAATCGCTGAACTCATCTCGCAAAGCCTGGCTCACACTGCCCGCCTTTTAGGAAGTCTCCCTACTTAGAAGACCTGGAGTGAAGGCAGTTGACCCTTTTCTTTGTTGTCCTGAAGCGTCAGCCCAGGCCCAAGCTGGGAAGCTGGGTCACCACTTCTCCCCTTCATATTAGACTGGGTGCTTCTGGCAGGCTGCCATCCTGATGCCAGCCTCTGAACTCCAGCTCCTCACAGAGTAACTGATTTTCCGCCAGGTGCTCACTTGCTCCTGTGGGAGGATGGAGAGAGGATGGGGAACAAGCCCACTCCCTTCATTCAAGGGAGGCCTTCGGGAAGACGTGTGGTTCCGAGCTATAAAGGGACTCACATTTTTAAATGCACTGGGGGTTTCTATTTAAAGGAGCCCTGATGTAAAGCCTTTTTATAAAATAAAGACATCTTGAGTATATGAATAATTGCCCCCCTGACATATCTGTTTATAAATGAGGGTTTGTTCTTTTTTTAAGAATTGGGAAGCCTGATACTTAAAAAAAAATTTTTTTTTATTTGATAAATATTTGTGAAGTGCACACTGAATGCAAGGCTGTGTGTTGGATGTGGGCAGGACAGGGGGTGCACCATTCTCCTAGAGCCTGAGAGCCCAGCATCTCGCTACAGTCTGGTCTCCCCTCCAGCCCTGAGCTCTTGGACCACTTACTTCATGTCTCTGAACTTCAGCCGTCTCAACCAACTGTAACAAAAGTATCCATCTCCAAGTAGCCATGGGAATACAACGTGAAAGTGTTTCTCAGCTGTGGTAGATCCCAGAATCCTCAGAGTGGGCTTTGCCTCACCCCAAAAGCAAGGAATCCATGTGGCTGGTTGCTTTTCTGCAGACTGAGATAAAAAAAATGCTTGTGTATGTCATGATGACGTATTAGAGTTGAAATTCCAGGTACTGTAGATGTCTGAGGACATTAAAGCACAGCCGAGTAGCTAGGACGGTATCTCTCCAAAGCCACCGTTCTCCTGGAAGAAGGTGGCATCCTGGGCTCCAGAGCCTTCGTTTTCTAACCAGGACTGGAGACTGAGCTGAGAATGGAAGACACCGAACCCCCCCCCCCCAGGCTGGAGGGATAGCTCAGTGGGTAGAGCGTCTACACAGTAACTGGAAGTCGCCAGATGAACCATGCCATGATGCACACCTGTAACACTAGCAGTCAATGTGAAGGCAGGAGTTCAAGGCCATCCCTGGCTCCATGTGCGTTCAAAGCCATCATGAGCTAGAGGGCTTATCTCGAGGAAACCAGAGGACAGACCAGGCTGGCACCTGGTGTCTCATGGTACCTGCAGGCAGCTTTGCTCGCAGTCCTGGGAGACACAACAGGGAAGTGTGGCCTGTGCAGCCCTCGTCCCCGGGCTGCTGGGTGGGCTTAAGGTTTCTCAAAGTCATTGTCTCCAGCTGCTCTCTGAACCTTCCTCCAGTCTTGTCCTGCTTGGAAACCTAGCTCTCATATGCCTGGTTCCACTGAATCCTCCCAGGGATGGACTGGACCCAGGCCCTGGGTGTATTTCAGCTCTGCTCTGTGATTTGATCAGCTTCTAGATGTTTTCAGACTTTAGTCCTTGCCATCTTTGATGGAGAAACCCTTTTAAGAAGGCTCTGCCACCACCCCATTTTACAGGTGCACAAACTGAGCCACAGAATGTTCATCTTTGGACAAGGTCACACACTGACGGTGGCCCTGGGTGACGCAGGGTACACCGCACAGCCTCTCGGGAACACACAGCTGATCCTGTGGCTCTCTGATCTTGGCCCCTATCCCCAGCGTCTTTGGTCCACACTGCCAAAATGCCTTCTGATATTTTCAACAAAGACAGTGGGCTCAGCCCTGCGCCTTCCAGCAACCATAAAGAACAGGACATGTCATTCGGGAGGTAAATTTAGCCCATGACCAAATTTGGGCAAGGCTGCTGTTGGTAGAGCCCGAGAGGGGTTGAGAGTCTGGCCCAAGGTCTCCCAACAATCAGGTCACTCGGGAAGAACGAAAACAATTGGTGTTTTGAGCGCCTGCCATCTGAGCTCCTTCAATCCCATTCTGTTAAAAACCGACTCAGCCAGCAATGCCGGAGACCTGCTCAGGCTCTGGACAGCGTTTCCTGGCTTTATTTTTATTGGGGGGTGGGAATCATTTCTCTTACCGCACTGCTTTCCCCTCAGACACTCCATCCCAGAAAGGGTTACAATCCGAGGCAAAGCTTTACCGTAAGCACAAAGAGCTAATATTGGCAGATTGGGGTTTCTGTGAATATTCATTGTAATCTGCGACTTGGTGAGCTGGGATCGCTCCCTCCTGCAAGCTGCACACTTATAACTTGTGAATTCATAAATATTTACGAATTCACACAGTCATCACCGATAAATTATTTCATCTGACAGTTCCACACAGGCTCTGCCTGGCTTTGTGCGAGTCTGATCAAATCTCGCGCAAACTCTTGGGTGACAAGCGCCGGTGGAGCACGGACCGAACCAGCACCAGATTCCATAGATCTGGACCGGTCACTAGTGAGGATTTACCAGGACCCAGGTGGGGGAGCCGTGTTCCAAAGCCTGCTAGATGCCCCCTGCAAATGTCCATATATTCAGAGCCGTGCATCTTCAGATGTGTCAGGGATACAGGGACATGAGCCTCAGAAAGAGGCCCGATTTCGGGGTGCCCGGTGGAAGCAAGTTCACCTGGCTTTGCACGCCTGCGGTGATGAAAATGACGTCGCCCATACTGAAGTCCCCAGCCCTGGGTGCCCCCTTCAGAAATTTCAGTTGTACCCCCTTTCACTTCCTGCCTTATTTAACAGAAGCAAGCGAGCACTCACCAGTCTTGACCTAAGCTTCAGTGATTTTGAAAGTTTTCCTCCTCTGCGCGCAAAGCCACAGAGGAGCTTCTTCATGCGGTTTTGACTTGCTTCGGCTCCCCAGACCTGCTTCAGCCACTGTATCTGCCTGGCACTCCCTGCATACCCTTCTGCAAAGCTAAGGTACTCCTTGCCCTGCCTCCACAGTGTTCACCCTGAGGTCTGAGGTCTTTAAGGATTATGGGTGAGATTCTGAGTGCTGCTTGACACCACCACAGGGCCCTATTGGCTGATGACAAAGGCCACTCCAGGCCACAGTGCTTCTTGGCGTGCCTGCCCCAGTCCACACTGCAGCTTGGTACCTGGCTCTTACCCCAGGACTCCTGCTTCTGTTCCCTCTCTCTGAAATGCCCTTCCTTCCAGAGGAACTTGACTCTAACGTCCCCTGAAAATGGTCACCCCCTCAGAGTCCCTCCTTCTGCAGTCACCCCTTCATCCAGCATCTTTCTCCCCGGCGTGAGCTCATGCCATCTTTTCCCCTTCCTCATTTCCTGTCTCTGTCCGAAGAGGCAGGACCTTGGTGCCTGACCTCAGGCTTTATTCCTCCTGCCTCCAGCAGCAAATGGTATATGTCCTATGTGCTCAATAGATGTTTCTTTGATTGAGTGAACACGTAGCTACAGATGGGGCAGGTTCAGACTCACGGGGTCTAAGCTCCACCATTCTTCAGCTTTGTGACTGTGAATGACATAAATCCCAAATGAGATTTGTTTGTTTGTCAGTCAGTTTTTAAAGGTACAGTAGCGGAAGTTACCTGGCTCGTTCATTATCTAAGACCCTTTGAGGGTTTCCGAATTCCAAAGGCCCACCCCTCCACCACCTCCCCAGCCCCTTCCTCCCAGCCACAGTGCAGAGATTATCTCCCAAGGGCAACTGATAACCTATGCCATGGATGGAGCCTGGATCTGCTCATTTGCCCTGTGGGGATCTGGTCTTCATACCCCTGACCTTTCCTTCCAGCACCATCGAAACCTGTGTTGGAGAAACCCTGCAGGTTTCCAGGAGACAAGCTTTGAAGAATCGGGGTAGGCAGGGGGTAGGAACACCATGGCAGACATGCTGGCAAAAATAGGTGGGGCCTCCATGTGGGAGAGCCAACCCTGCAGCCGGAGTTCCGCCCGCCGCCTGCTTCGGACAGAGCGGTCGTGCCACACGTGAGTCGTGCCACACGTGATGCTGAGCAACCATGCCTAAGCTCGAACACGGGTATGTGAACACGCTCTCACATTGGGTTTTCCAATGTCGCTTAGGAAAAATTCAGAGAGAGAGAGAGAGAGAGAGAGAGAGAGAGAGAGAGATGCTTCTCCTAAACTTTGTAAACTCAGCAGCTGCCATTGGGTAAATCTCTTTTGTCTTCTCTGTCCCTTATTTATTTCCCCCAGAAATTCCAAGAGAAGTGTTTTTAAGTGTGTCGGCTGACAAGCATGCACAGGCGTCCAGAGTCGGGAGCCATCGGCCCCGTCGCTGACTTGTTAGACGGCAGGTAGATTACAATCATAAATAAATGATCTGCTGTCTGCTTGCATTCGGGCTTGTAGCTTTTAAAGTGTGTCTGTCATCATGGAATCAGATTTAGTCAAACGCTGTGTAACTGCGAAATTATCCTATCCTTACCTTTTTATTCTCCTTATAATGGACAGTTAAATTGGATTTTCAAATTTGAAGTGCATATGTTTTTCAAATCCCTAGAGGCTGTCTAGTTTTTCATTTCTAAAGCAACTCACTAATGTTTATCATTACCACACAGGAATATTACAATTCTTAAGGGGCGCCTTACAAAATCAGCGCAGGAGAAATGCGCTTTATCGTCTCAAAATGAAACCAATTTCTCAGCTGATTTGCAATTTATTTACATGTTAGCATTTGATTTCCGGCTGATTTGTAGCCCCACATGGCTCTGTCTCGGGTTTATTTAGAAAGCAGACAACAGTGGTTGGGGAAGGCTGCGGATCATCCCCGTGTTGGGGGGAGCCCGGGCCTCCCGGGCTGGGGAAGTGTCTTCAGGGTCTTCTCTTTGGTTGCACCTCGTCTCCAGGGAGCCTGGTGTCCCGAGTGTACTCACCGGGAACCAGCCCTGCATGAAGCAGGGAGGTGAGTAGAATCATTGCATAGGACACAGCATGCACCCCAGAATGAGCAGGCTAGTGTAGAGGAGACCCCAGGGTGTGAGGTTCATGTTCAGGCTCATGTTCATGTTCAGCGTTCACCGAGCCCTGGTGGCATTGCAACACCAGCATTTAAGCCGTGCCGAGGCGCAGTGTGAGAAACTTGATGGGTTTCAACATAAATATCGTCTCTCCGACCACTTACCCACCCCTTTCCAGCCTTCTCTCTAGCTGGCCCCCATCCTCCCAAACATCCCTCCTCCACGTTTGCCTCCTCAAACTCATTCACCCATTCACCCTGTGATCAACCACTCACCTGCCCATTCATCCATCCCCTCAGCTACTCATCACCCACCCATTCAGCCATTCATCCTATTCCTTCTATTCATCCATCCATCCATCTAGCCACCCATCCACTCACCCACCCATTTCCCATCAACCCAACTGTCAGTCCATTCTTCTATCTATCTAATTATCGACCCCCCCCCCCCCCCCTCCATCCAGCTAGGATTTAGATGACCAAATGACCCGACTTGACACTCAAAGTGCGAGGTTAAACGAAGGAGACAAACTATTCTGTCTCAGGACCACAAGGCTCCAACTCCTTAAGGCCGGTGAAAGTGCTCGGTGACTACCGGCCTCTAACCTGATACCACATGTAGAGTATGTGCTGTGTCAGAGCTTGGGTTGAATGTCAGCCCACTTCCTTCCAGCCGTGTACCACAGACCAACAAGGGAATCCCATTGCTTCTTGGATTTGCTCTGTTTGTCTATGAAGTGGGTCAGTAAAGATGAAATGCCCTGGCATGGACAGGGCAGGGGAGGGGGAAGGGGGTTCTACTGGGGTACTCAGAAAGAGCAAGGCATGGTGGTCAGGCAGCATCTCTCTCTCCTGTGCCTCTCCCCATTGGCACCCTTGCTACTGTAATCACAAGGGCAGAGGAGAGTATAGTATCCAGCTGAGGGCCAACTTGATGGCAGCAGCACTTTCTGAGCAGAGTCTGTGTACAGCAGGCTGTCTTATGCAGATGAGGGTAGCACTGGGGTCTGGAAGCAGCTCACAGGATCTGTGGCCTTAGGAGTCTGATCTGGAGGCCTTGGGCATGAGGGCCATCTTGTGTTGGAAATGTTGGTCAGCCATTGGGAGGGCTCAGTCTGGTCCATAGCCACACACCCCCCCCCCCCCCCCCCCCCCCCAGTTTCTGGTGGCTCAGAAGCTCTTCTGGGCAGAGAGCAACCAGAGGAGGCAGCAGCTCTGGAGGGTGCTGGAAGGCAAGGAGACTGCACCCCATGCCCTGCACCCCTGCACCCCGGAGGCTGGAGAAGGCAGGAGTGTGGCAGATGGGGTTTGAAGGAGCCCCCGTTAGAGCAGAGTCCTCGACTCGGGAGGTGTGTTTCCTCCTTTCTCTCCTCATATCTGCCTGCGCCATACACAGCCTCTCTGAATAAATTTGCATATTTTTATGCTATGAGCAGCCGGCACCAAAAGGAGCAAGCAGCTCCCTCCCCCAGCCCCCTTCCCCTCCCCACCCCTCCTCCCTGCAAGCCCACTCACATCCAGCAGGCTTCCAGATTCCTCCTCTGCTGAGGAGGTAGGGGCCAGGGATTTCCAAAAAAGCCCAGCCTGCATGGACACATCCCTTACCCTCCCTGGGCAGGACACACGGTAGGATGTCTCGTCATACGTGCTGACAGAGCGCACAGGCTGCTCAGTCTCCTCGCTTATAATTGCTGTACCAATTAGGACAATTTATTTTGCCAGGAACTGGAAACCTGACTCAAATTAACTTAAAAAAAAAATGAAGGCTCTAGTCGTGTGTACCAGAAAAGCTAGACATTTCTGCGATCAGGTGCAGCTGGATCCAGCAGCTCCATGCTGTCAGTCACCAAGGAAGTGTCATTTGCTGTCTGAATCCTGTCTCCAGCTCTCCTAACTCATTCCAAGTTTCCTTCCTCCTGACTCAGCATGGAGGACAGGAAGGGTCTTCATCTGAGTGCTGCCCCTAAACCCTGAGCACTCTGATTGGACATTCAGTTCCCCTGCCCTCATCTGAATGGATGTTCAGAGAGTGGGGATATGCTAATGAGTTTTCCCTGGCTGGACCACATGCTCCGGTCAATTATCAGGGAAGTAGATGCTTCCCGCAGATGAATCAGAGCTTCCTAGTCACTCCGCTTCCAAGGAAAGAGGTGGATTCAAAGCTCCCTACTGTGTGTCACGTGCAGTGGAAAAGTGAGGTCACCATGAGGGCTTGGCTCAGGAAGACTAAGACAGAACCTGTCTTCCTAGCATTTGCATGCTCATCTCATCTACCCTCATGGCTCAACCCAGACTGCTTGTGGGTCCCTTTGGTCAGATGCTGCTGATTTGGGGATGGCTACCCTGGACCTTTCAGAAGGGTCAGTACAAGGCCAGCTGGTGGTGTCCATTTCAGACAAGATAGGCTTGGCTCTGCTTTGGAGACAGGAAGGAGTTCAAGGTTCAGTAGCCTAATGGGGACAATGCCAGCTTTTAATTCTCCCAAGGATTATGGTTGAGGTGCTTCTCTAGGAAGCTGTTTTTGGTCTGCAGTTCATTCACCCAGGCCATGGATGCATCAGATAGCCATGCTTCAAAAGCAGAGAGAGACAGAGAGAGGGAGAGGAGGGTGCCATCTCAGCTGTGCATTTATGCCATCTGCCTGTGGGACTGTTCAAATTTCAAACAGCCTTGAAGAAGTTCACCTCCAACCAGAGACAGGCTGGAGAGGGGGGCGGTGCTCCCCAAAGGCTCATACATTTGAATGCTTAGTCGCCAGGGAGTGGCCATATTTGAAAGGGTTAGAAGGGTTAGGAGGTGTGGCCTTGTTGGAGGAAGTGTGTCACTGGGGGTGGGGCTTGGAGGTTTCAGCAGCCCAAGCCAAGCCTAGCACCTCTCTCTGCCTGTGGATCAGGGGGTAGCTCTCATCTGCTGCCCCAGCACCATGCATGTCACCATGCTCCCGCCCTGAAAATGGTCTAGACCACCCTGAAAATGGTCTAGACCAACGAAACTATAAGCAGGTCCCCCAAATAAATTACTTTTAAGTGTTGCCTTGGTCATGGTGTCTCTTCATAGCAATAAAACAATGACTGAAAATATGGATTTTAGAACTTGGCTGTTCTTTGGACTTTTCCTGAGGATAAGAGTTTATTATTAGTACAAATTTCTAGGCAAGGTCACTGAGCCTGGAGGTGTAGAATGACTCTTCCCAGGTCACCTATTGGTGGTGACCCAGTGGCTAGATGACTGCTGAGTCCTCATTCACACTCCACCCACACAAGATCTTCCTTTCTGGTCTCAATATTTGTCCATAGTCAGCTGACCAGCCCCGGACACCAGGTCTGTGACCGACTGTCGCTGATGGCTTAGGAACCTCAGGCACTGGAGGTGATACTCTGCTACCCGCTCCTTTATCCGAACCTCGGTGTCCATGTTCTGTCCTGTAGGCAGCTGTGGTCTGATGGAGGCAATTACCACTTACATGTGACAAAGGACATGCTGCTCCCTGAACAATGGCTGCTGCCTTGGAAGCTCCTCATGCAGTGTGTTGGTAAGGGTCTAAGGTTTCCTGTCCTACCTTTCACTTTCTCTTTGCTGCAGCAAAATATCTGCAAAAGCAACTTAAAGGAGAAGCGCTATCATCTTGGCTCACAGTGAGAGAGTGTAGTCTGTCATGGCAGAGAAGTCAGGTCAGCTGAGTGTAAGGCAGCTGTCCTGCCGCAACTACCCTCTGGAAGTGGAGGGGAGTTCCGGCTGGTGCCCAGCTCACTTTTTCCTTTGTATTCACTCTGGGACCACCCCAACCCATGGAGCAGTGCCATTTGCTTGCAGGGAGAGTTTTACCACCTCAGTTAAGTAACCTAGAGACTCCGTCATGGTCTCACCCAGAGGTGTGTCTCCTAGGTGACTTCAGTTCAGCCAGGTCGACAGTGGGGATGGACTTTTCATGTCTGTGCTTTCATGCTCCTGCCATTCCTGGGTTCTGAGATTCTCAGCTTCCAAGAGCACTTTCTTCGTTGTGGGGAGCTAAGGGTCCCTGATGCCACCTTGAGATGCCAGTGTTCTGATTTCTAACAGGAGGAGAAGGCATCTTCTACTTGTCTGCATTGGGTACACACATGCAATCAGAGATTAACAAACTATTGGAGAAATTCTTTGTTTTGCTGGTGGCTGAGAAATGCTCTTTTACAGGTTCATGGGAGCAGCCTGCTGTGTGACCCATGGCAAGGGAGTCAACCTCTCTGAGCTCAAATGTCCTCATCTGTAAAATGGGGAGAGTATGAAGCTCCCCAAAAGCTCCTGGTGGAGTAGGTAGGATGGCACCCAGAGAGCCCTTAGTACTTGAGATATAGTAGGTGTTCAGTAACAACAACACTACAACTCTCGGGACTGCCAGCAACCTAGCACCATGCAGTGAAAGGTTTGCAAGCATCAACTCGGCATTTCCTGGGCCCCTAGAGGCCTTCACCCATTTTACAGACAAGACTGAAGAACCAAGTTTATCTAAATAGAATGATGATGAAGTCGTAGCACATTCCAAGATCAGTCACTTACATATCTCCCCAACCCCTGGTTTTCAGTCACTGAGGCTCTAGTACTTTCCTTTGATCTAATTTTACACAGTCACTTTTTAGATCGTCGTCATCCTAAGGGGGAAAAAAAGTGTCTCTACACCACAGCACATCCTATATGTCTGTGCAGTATGCATACTATACATTATACTCGACTGCAAAACACCCCACACTGCCTGCATAGGTCAGCAGACACAGGAGCCGTCTGTCCACACACTTCTGCTCCACGCTGGACACATAAACTCCAAGGGCCATTCTTGTCATCCCCAAAGGCACCAGACAGTGGCTCTTTCTCTGGGGAGCACTGGGTGTCAGCTACGGCCTGCTCCTGTGGTGGACAGTGCACCAGCAAAACCACAAACGCCCGACAAGGAGCAAGCTGAGGTTTATTTTGGTTTCTGACCTGAGGAGGCAAGACAGGCACGTGAGGCAGCTGGTTGCACTGCACCTGCCGTAGGGAGGCAGAGGGAGATGGCCGCTGCCAGCTGAGAGCTTCTTTGCATCTGGTCTGGGGTCCCAGCCCACAGGATGTGCCACCCACAAGCAGGGTAGGTTTCCCCACCTCAGTCAATCCCGTCTGAGTTCCCTCACAGAAGTCGGAGTTCCGTTTCCATGGCGATGCTGGACTCCATCAAGCTGAGAACCAGGAGCAGCCATCACGCCTAACACTAGTTTTGTGAGGACTCTAGTGCCTTGAAGGGAACGTGTGGTGGCCCTAGGACAACATTCCTCAGGAAGTGGTGTATCCCCAGGCTCTGTTTGCTTCACTCAGCTACTCAGTTTTGGCAATGTCTCTGCTGGCCACCAGCCAAGCTGTCCATGTCTCTGACACCAGCCTCCTGCCCCTCCCTGGTGATGGTGTCCCTCGGCCCCCTCCTCCTCCCTCTGTTTCATCTTCTGGAAGTTCCTCATACAGATCCCTCGGATACCCACAGGGGAAGGGAGGGTGGTGAGGATCACAGGATCCCCTTGAAGGCAATTTGGGGAGCCTCTGCATGGAAGGGGGTTCTGGGAAGACAGAAAGGGTGTTCTAGAAAGGAAAATGTAGGTATCTTAGCGGCTGTGTTTCATCCCTGAGTTCAGTCCCAGAAACCTCACGGTGAAAGGAGAGAATGGACTCCAGCAAGCTGTCCTCTGACCTCCACATATATTCCACACCTGTGCCTCCATCATCATCAAACACACACACAGACAGATAGATAGATAGATAGATAGATAGATAGATAGATAGATAGATAATGTATGTATGTAATAAGAGTCAGTTTGGGCTGACTCCCTGACATTAGGCCCAGACCCTTTCCAAGAGACATACAGCAAATCATTCCTTCATTCAACAAATGTTTATGGGCCACTGATATGCCAACCATTGTGCAGGCTGCTGGGGACAGAAAGTGACAAAATCTCAGCCTATCTCCTGAACATTCAACACAGTGAAAAAGAAAGTAGCAGAAATTTGAAGAGAGATTAATTTCCCTACAGAGCTTGAGATGATTCCCACGGGTCACAATTGGCTGGGGCAGCTGTCTGATAGGTGTAAGGGATCACAGCAAGCATAGCAGTATTTTTTACCCAGTGCCTGAGCAGACATTGCTAATCTGTTCCAGAGTGCATGATCCCAATTGGCTACCTTACTAAGCTAGGAAAACCGCATGTAGGAAGATGGTGGTCTGTTCAGAGTGAGAAGCAGGTTGAGAGCATACATACTCCATACAGTACTTGGCTTGGTGCACCCTGTTAGATTCTCCATGCTGCTCGTGTTTCTTACATGTCACAGCCTCAGCCTCAGAGAGCCCTGCCTGAGGTTACAAGTACCTTGACTCCAGTTCACAGTCTCCCTCTGCAGAAATCCTTTAATGTTTCAGAGTACAGTCAAATTCTACAAATGTTGCCATTTGCCCTTCCCTTAAGGATCTGCTACCTCCACCATCCACTAAGGCACAGTCTTGTAGTTCCCTTTCCAATCGCACCTCTCTCCTAAAGGCTTAGATGATGGATCATATCGGCATTGGGTATTCTAGTGTGGATTAGTAATGTCTGCCCTACATTGGGTAAAGAAGCAGTGGTCTGCCTAATATGGTCTTTGTATGTCTGGGCTCATCAAAGCATTCCCATTAACTCTGATAGTTTGTAGGTCCCGCCCTAGGGTGAGCTTTACTGTAAGCAAGGGAGTGGAGAAATTCTTATGAGTGTGACACGTTTACCAGGTTGCAGGGTGGGGATGGGAGTAGGGGACGGCACTGCACTCTAGAGTTCGGCCGGGCATCCTCTGCGTCTTTGATTTGCTAAGGATCTCCAGTCATCCTTCCTTTCTGCCCACCTGTCCCTGCATCTGCTTCTGGGCATTCTTATACAAAGCAACTCCTGTCTAGTTGAGGTGAATCCCTCAGCTTCAGAAGGGCTGAAGGCCAAGGTCTCATGTCCCATGGGGGCGTTGGCACAGAGCAAACACAAAGCCATCCTGGCCCCTCCCACCACTCCTCCCCTTGCATCGTGGCTATTCTTCTGGAGGGGGCAGTCACGGATGCCCACCATATCCAGGACCCTCACACATCAAACGACAAACCAGCATGCATCAATGTTCCCCCGTAAAGAAAAAAAAAATTCCAGCAAGATATTAATAGACAAATAAAAATAGCTTCCTCGAGAAAGAGGAAGCCACACAGCAAAATGATTCCTTTCTGTGCGTAAACTCATGAATAATCAAATTGCACAGCCCCCTGAAGGAGCCAGCTTGGCTTTGGACCCTCAGCTCTTCATCCTCATCCCACCTTCCTCCTGGAAGGTCACCTCCAACCTCCTCAGCCCAGAGCCTGGTGGCTCTCATGTTATGTCCTCATGTCCCCTCCCAGGACAACCCTCCCCTTTCAAGGAGACATTCATTTCTGGAGCTATGGAAACGTGTGTGGACATCTGAATGAAAGGCGGGGCTGCACTCAGGAATCACCAAGCAGAAAGGAGAGTCGATAAGATCATGGGTGGGGGGTTCTCCAGGCTACTGCTTTGTGAGTGGAACCAGAACCCAGCTTTGGGCTTCTTTGGTGTCACATTTTAACCTGCCTCGGAAGCAAGATGATCCACCCTGCTTTTTTTTTTTTTTTTTTTTTTTCCTTAAAAAAAAAAAAAAAGATTTATTTTTTTATTTTCCCTCATGTGTTAAGGGAGGAAGCCGTGACAGGGACGAGTGACAGCCTGCTAATTATTCCCTTACTGCCACTGCTGTTCTGGCTCTGGACGCGCTGCTCATTTCTCCCGGCTCCTCGCTGAATAATGCATGCGCCCCATCCGTATGCAGGCGGCGCCTCCCGGGACCGCAGTCTAACTAGCTGATAACTGATTCAGTTTGTAAGGAGGGCCTCTGGGAGTTGCAAGGAAAAGTAGCCAAGAACATATTCAACACTTCTCTCTGGTTCCTGGCGAACATCAAGGAGAGGCAGGCTGGAGCATTGGTGGATGTGGGCGTGTGGTCCGGGGAGGGTACTTGACCCCGCTCAAGAAGGAGGGGCCTTGGCTCCTTCTGTGAGAGAGGGTGTGATCACAGGAAAGCTATTAAAGATAAACACAGCTAGAGTTAGTCAAAAATCTTACTACAGACAGCCATGGTCTAAGGTTAGACTCTAAAATTGCATGATTTTGTGGTAGAGCAATTCTCTTTACAAGAACTAAGACAGCTAGAATCTTAGGGACACTTGTTTATCCAGCATCTTGGATTATGCCTGGCAGTGTATGTCATAAGAACCCAGGAATGGCAATGCATTGTATCAGCTAGCTACTCTAGTGCTACTGCTGTATAACAAATGGTGTCTGCCGTTCACCAGTCACAACAGAGTTCAGTCTTGTGCTAATTTGCTGCATCCCCGGTGGGGCTCAGCTGTCGGATCAGGCTTGAGGCTTCAGGTCTGAGTCAGATCGGCCCTGAGGTCTCATGGCAAGACCTAGGCAAGAAGGCAGGGCTAGTGTACCACAGAATGCTGGCACACATTTCTGGTTTCTGACTTGTCCGTACCATGCCTGCTAATGGTCCACTTACTAAAGCAAATTCCACAGCCGCTCTCATCAAGGAGGGTCTGGAAGGCCAGTACTGCCCACCAGTCTGGGCCCTTTTGCAGATCCTCTAACTGCTACAGGGAACATAGCACCCCTCGCTTGCCAGGACATGCTGGGGCTCCCGAAACAATTGTGGCTCTCAGCAGGTGGGCCCAGCCTTGAGGAAATATGGGAGCACTTAGCTGTGCCTCAAGGACTGTCAACCTGGCTCTCTTTACTCAGGTTGGTGATCTCCAGGTGCCCTGGGCTGGGGCAGCAACAAAGTGTTCACTTCCTTCAGGAAGGGTCTGGACCCTGGGAGGCAGCCCCCGACTCCCCTCCCTGTTTCAAGGATCCACCCTTACTCAGAGTCAGTCTGGCTACGGAGGCAGAAGCAGAGGCTGGTGTAGCCATACAAGTTGGATGCCTAGCAGGGAGATGACTCTAGACTGAACAGCTTAGAAAGGAATACAAAGGCCCTTGGACAAACGCTTTGTGGACTAGCAGAGGCTTGGAGAGCCCAGCAGTGTGCAGAGGGCCTCCCTCTTGTTCAATGTCCACTTGCCAGTACCGACCATGTCAGCTGCTGCCCCAAACGCTCTGCACCATGGCCTCACATGCCCACTATGATGTCAGATTCGGGGATTAGAGCAGAATGAGGGAAGGGTGAAGAGGAGATGCCCCACTTTCTACAGGTGTGGGCTCGGAGCCAGACAACTGTCACACTGTGCATCTGGCCTCTGCAATCTATGGGCCCTTGGGCCACAGCATATCTGCTTTAGGTCTTGGCATGGACACACTGCCAGAAGCCAGAAGAGCAGGGTCCAGGGCCCATGTCCTCCACCGAGTCCCACGTCTGGACCTGGAAGTGGGTGGCATAGCCACAAGCCCCTAAGTAAAGACCAGGAAGGGAACTCAGGTCCCAACACCCAGTGGCTATCTGGCATGCAGGTGCGCCATTTGCACATGGCCACTAGGCAGTGTCTACCCCAAAGTTCCTTTTGGGGTGGCAGTGGGGCCAGCATGCAGGTTGTTGGCAGGTAGCTTGGACTAGCAGCATGGTGCCCGCCCAGGAGCTGAGTCCCAGCCCTTACCCCGCCCCCTTACCCTGTACAAGGAGACAGGACACTCGGAGCCCCCACTGAGTCACTGCTTAGAGGACACCCCAAGCTCCAGAACATCTCTGAGCAGCCCCTCCTTACTCCGTGTCCCTCACAGTCCTTTCTCCGGCCACTTGAGTTACACTTAAGAACCTTACCATGGCTGCAGCAGGCCCTGCCTCCCACAGCCTCTTCCCAGACCGTTTTCTGCCAGCAAAGCACACTGAGCTCGACGGGTGCTCCATGCACATCTACCGGGCCCGTATGCCAGAGCTGAACTCCTCCTCATCCTTATGAAAAGATGCTGCCTAGAGGAGGGATTTCCTCTCCAGCCTCTGCCAGATGAGACCCGAAGAAGCGGAAGCCGCATAGATGCTTGCCGTCTGCCCCGCTGACTGGTTGGGACAGGGTACCGCTGGGTGACATTTGTTCAAGCAGGCATGGCAGATCACTGGCATGCAGGCAAACCTCCCCTGGTCCCAGATGCTCACACAGCAGACACTACTGATAGGCCGTAGCTCCCGTCCAAGTTTGAGGCCTCTATTCAGCCACAAGCTGTCACCTCAGTGGGCACCAAGAGCATGCCTTCCTGGCCCTCACTGCCTGTGGCATTAACTCCAGGCTTTCGATAAGTGGCCTCCCAATGTGTGTCTTCCTGGCTGTCACACCAAGTGTCTCCTCTCAGGACTCGGTGCTCAAAGATGCTGAGAAACACGTGGGCAGGGGACACTGTGGGGCTGTAGTGACTTGTGAAGGGGGACCATGGGAAGGCCACTGAGCCCAGGTCCCTCTGGGTGCTGCTTTCCCCTCACTTGCCTCATGGTCCAGAGCACAGAACTCAGAGCCTGGGACCCCCAAACCATGGACTTATGGGAACTGTTTCCAAAGCAAAAGATGGTGTTTGAATACATGGATATGTGGTTTGAGGAAAAAGACACTCAGGACATCGTCAGAATGGTGAGGGGGCCAAGGAGGACACTGGTGGCTTCAGCCCCTCCTTGTTCCTCAGCTCCAATGTGCTCAGAGGACACCTCTACCGGGAGGCAGTTATCGATATACCGTGCTCTTGCTGGGGACCTTTTTAAGGGAGAAGAAACATGATCCCTACCTGGTCCTTCACAGCCTCGATCCACCTCCCTCCCGGGAGAGGTACTGAAGAGGCCAAGGAGGCAGAGCACCCATGTGAGGAGAGCTGTCTTTACCTTATCTTTTTTTTTTTTAAGTTCTACAGATGGGGAAACCAAAGCCATGGAAATGATGAAAGGCAGCCTGGTCTCATGGAGCAATGATTACATGATGTACATCTGTGGGTTCCAGTGTCCGTGAGCTTGGGGAGGAAAGGCCTCTGATCAGACTCACTCTTTCTCAGTTCCTCTCCTACCCCCTTCGGTCTCCTCCGAAGCAGGCCTGGAGAAGGCCACAAGCCATTTATGGGAATGGAGCATGTTCGGACATAGCGTTTGAACTGTGTTAGGGGTAGAAATCACAGAAGCCCAGGCTGTCTAGGCTTTGCAGTATGAATAGGAGTTGGTTAGGTGACTAAATGGAGGAAAGCCATGAGTGGGTGAGAGGAAGGTAAGGAGAGAGAGAGCCTGCAGTACCTCCTCAGTTTTCTGGGTGTGGAAGGGCACTGGCTGCTGATCAGCCCCCTGCTGGGCATGAGGCACATGGTGAATCCAAGTATAGGTCCTACCAGGCTCTCACCCCTGAGGGGAGAGGAGGCTGGAGGCTGTGTTCCAGCTCAGCTGATCACACTCAGCACCCTGCTCCTGGTCACACACCCTGAAACAACTGAAGCTCATTGCGAACCTTCCCACATGAGCCGTACGGCAACTCACTAGAAAGGACAAGTCCACCTCCCTCAGTAATCCCGTCTCAGTGTCTTGAATCACCTCAGGGTTTCCCAGCCAGGTTTCAAAAGCAGTAAGCCAAGAGAGTCCCTACTCCAGAAGCCTCTGGGAGGAGCAGACAACACAGTCTGCCCTGTCTGTGGAGACAGCTGTGGTTCCATCCACATTAGGTGGCTATGTGTGGAGGCTGAGGCTGCCACCAAAGGCCCTCGAATGTCAGGAGCTGGGCAGGTGTTTTGTCTCCACCCTCACTGAAGGCTCCTATCATGGCTGGAACCTGAGCAGCTCAAACAGACTGGCGGGTTATGTCTACCCGGTGATCCTGTGGTGACTGTGGGGCTCCGTGCGGAGCTCTCACTCCAGAGGAGGCCCCAGCGGCCTTGGGGACCCACATCTTACACAAAGCCTGGCTCATACTCTCTGAGTGAGGAACAAGGCTATCGAGGGAGACCCTGGCTCTCGTGGCGCTACGGCCTGGGTTCATGCTAGAGCAACTGGAGCATGCTGAATGCAAACTCCCCGAGGGACAGTGACGGAGCCTCAGCTGTGCCAAAGGAGGTCACTGTCAGGGAGAAGGGAAGACTCTGCCTGCTGGCTTGGAGAGGACACTGAGTCTCAGAGGGGCCATTTGGTCTCAGAACATGTCACTTGGGGCCCCAGGATACAACCTGCCCTGAGCTGGCTCTGCACAGCCTTTCCCAACCTGGGCGTCTGCTTCAGCTAGCCTGGTTCCCGCAGGTTGGTGGTAGCTATGACTTCTGAGGCTGGTTTCAGACTGGGAGCAGCAGATCAGGTAAGTATGGGGGTTATGAGAAAACTACAATTAGAGCTAACGCTGACCCAATTCTGCCCCTCTTAGGAGAGCTCAGAATCCTGTATATCCATGTTCACAGGAGGCAGGAAGTGGAGCCTGCCTAGATGCCCATCAACAGAGACACAGATAAAGAAAATGTAATGTTTACACACAGTGCAATGTGACTGAGGCATAAAGAGGAAAACCATCATTTGTAGGAAAATGAAAAGAACTGGGGAAATCACAATGTTAAGTGAAATAAGTCAGGCTAAGGCAAACCTTGTGCTTTTCCTCGAGTGTGTGGAATACACATAGAATAAGAAGAAGGCATGGAAACAGAGGTGGGCCTCTATAGAGAGAGATAAGCAGGAGGCAAAGGGGGTTAAGACAGGCTGGGGATGAATGTGATCAAGATCCACTGTAAACACATGTGAAGACTGTAGTGAAACCCATTGTATTGTGGGAATCATTCTTGCTGATGAGGATAATTTAAGGCAGAGCTCAGGGCCTGGGCCCCCGCCTTCAACTGGGTTTCCAGTGTGAATGCCTCTCACACCAGTGCTACTGGAAGCTCCTGCTCACTGGCCTTTAAGGTAGAGGTGCAGACATCACGATCTTCCCACAGGGCTAGCACCAAGGGTTGTCTAAGAGTGGTGTGTGCATGAACTCCTCCAGCTCTGAGTGAGTCACCCTTCAAGCAGTAGGAATCCCAAAGGGCCGAGCCACTTCCCTTGATCATATGCGGATGGGCCCAGTGACCAAGCAGGTGGGAGTCCAGTCTGGAATGTGGCCAGTTGTCCCTGGGCTCCAACGTCAGCCTTGCTTCTGGTCACTCACTCTCTATTTAACACATGTTTGCTTGATTCCTGACCGCACATTCATGCTCCATGGCTTTTGCAAATGCTGCTGCAGTTCAGAGGGCTCAGGGGATAAGGCGCTCATGGAGTGAGTGGCTGGCCCTGAGTTCAGATCCCAGAGCACATGAGGCTGGACACAGCACTGTGCCCAGAGTTCTCCCACAGAGAGATAGAAGGTGGAGATAGGTGAATCCTCAGAAATTCACAAACCAACCAGCTTGATGCAGGTTTTGGAACATAAGAGACTGGTGTTGGGGGGCGAGGATGGGCACTCATGGCTGTCTTTTGACCTAAACACATGTGGCACTTTAAGGCCTTCAGAGTCTTGTGGGGTGTGTTGTTTTGGGCCCACAGTGGCCCTGGATGTTGCAGCTGAGGGAGGGGTGGAAGGAGGGCTAATGTCTCCTCAAGGGCACACACCTAATGATCTAATTTTCCCTCCTAAGGCTCCACCTCCTGAAGGCTCTGCCACCTCCCAGCAATGCCCAAGCATCAACACAGCCTTTGGTGGACAGTGCCAATCCAAACTAGCAAGCTCCGAAACTCAGAACTAAATAAGATTCTTCTTGTAATAACGTCTCTCAGCTTCAAGTGTGTTGGTATAAATCTGAACAAAGACTGGCCTAACATTCCTATCACTTTAGATCTAGGCTTTGGCCTCTTGGTTGGTTTGTTTGGTTCCTTTAGAATGGTGGTTCTCAATCTGTGGGCCATGACCCCTTTGCGGGTTGAAAGACCCTATCACAAGTTTTGCCTGAGACGATCAGAAAACACAGATATTTACATTATGGTTTGTAACAGTTTGGATGAAAACAGTTTTATGGTTGGGGATCAGCATGGCCTGAGGAACAGCATCAGGAAGGCTGAGAGCCACTGCCCTAGGGTGGCTCACAAATCATTGGCCTCTGCTTGACTCCTGCACAGTGAGGCCTGTGAAGTGAGGACCCATGGGGGTACCGTCCTGCCCGTTTTCAGTCCTGGACCTGCCAAGCCCTTCGTTCAAACGTTGTCCCCCTCAGCTAGGCAGGTTCTGCAGTACGCTCGTGGAGACAGCAAGGACACAGAAGGGAAACATGGGTACTGCAAACCTGGTGGCTCTGAGGAGGCGGCACCCCAGGAACCCTGGACAGAGATACCATTATAATGAAAGACAGACCTAAAAGCCTCGGTGGGAGTGTGGCTCAGCGGCATGGGCGTTGTGCCACCGCCAGGCTCCTCAACAGTCTTGAGTGCTCAGTGAGCAGTAGCTTCAATCCTGCCTCCCCAACCCAATGCAGCCCCTCTCCACTGCCTGCCTCTTTGGGTTTCTCTGCTCCAGGTGCCATGTGTAAGTGCCATCACCATACTTGTCCTTTCAAGGCTTGTTTACGTCACTCAGCATAAGGTCTTCACAGCTCATCCATGCTGTGGCGATGCCCGAGTCCCTTTCTGTTAGTGGCTACATAGTGTTCCATCCTGCGGCTACACTGAGGCTTCTTATCCATTTTCCCGTGGATGGGCACTCTGCCGTCCCAGCCTTTTGTTCATGTCTAGGCACATAGCTCACGCACCTGAAGCAGGTTAGCCTCCCAGCCACAGGGCTGCACCTTGGGGTAGGTTTTAGGATCAGGCCTGTATTCCAACATGGCCGTGGACACTCACCTACTGTGTGATTTCAGGGGAGTCACTTGGCCTCTAAGAGAGAGTTCTGAGGGCAGTGAGTGGCCTAGGGCAGTGCTCAGGAATGTGTTAGGTAGTCACACTAGTTCACGGTCCCAGGGTCTGCAGTTCGGGCACTGAACTTCCCAAACTGAACCAGAGGCAATTCTGTCCATCACTGCAAGGCCACAGGGCAGCACTGGATGCCTTGGTTGTAAAGTCTGGCTCAGGCCTGAAAACATTATGGCTCACGGCCAAGACCCTTGTACAGGGGAACAGAGGCAGCCCAAGGTGGGGAGCTGCTCTGCACCCTCCCCCCAGCTCCCCTCAGCCACTGTGAAGTAGAACGGAAATAAGGAAACCCGGGCCACATTCACAGCTGGCCCCTGCGCAGGGGAGTGGCTTGGGTGGCTGTGGACACAGGCCCCTGTGTTGAGCAAGGCATCCCTCCAGCCCCTCCCTGCCTGACCCCTTCCATCCCGACCATTTCCAGACAGCCGAGCAGTCCGCCAGACTATTTAGTCTGGGTTTGGTGACCCCGTGACTGCAGCGGGGCGGGCTCAGGTTTCAGGCCTCTGCAATCATAGCAGGCCCCCTCTGCCTGGTTCTTACACAAACACCTTTGGGGTGCATGGGGCTTCCTGTCACTCGGGCTTGCAGGAGCCCCAGCTGCAGCTTCCAGAAGGAGCATCCATGCTTTCCAGCACAGCCCTCTTGCTAGGGGTCCTCCTCAGACCCCAACAGAGCTGGCTGACATTCTGGGAGGGGCTGGGCCCCTGGAAGCCTGAGCTCAGGAAAGAAAACCCCATGATTACACAACAAACAGCATCCAGGTGGGAAGATTGAGGTCCCAGACAGGAAAGGAGACATCCTATGAGGGACATAGCTGAAGGGGCAGGAACTGGAAGGCCAACTGTGAGGAAGCCAGCACCGCCCACTAACCCCACCCCCTGCCCCTTCTGTCCTGTTGTGTCAGTGGAAGCCTCTCAGTTATTCTTTTGGAGATCTTGTCTTTGAGATCTTCCTTGTGTGAAAAGGAGTACGAAAGGGTGGTCAGCGGCCCAGCATCTTAGAGGGCTGATGCCGGTCAGTTCCTTAAACCCAGTATCAACTACCAAGAAACCTCACATAAAGGAAAAATGAGTGCAGTGTGTGTGTGTGGGGGGGGAGGGGGTCCAGGACAGTGCAAGTCTCCCTCCCAAAAGATCTCAGGAGCTTGAGGGGCATATTATATCTGTCCTCCATTCTGCAGGTACAGAGGCTGAGGCCCAGAGATGGCAAATCATCAAAGGAAGGTTGCATAGCCAGGAAGTCCACGAGCAACACCCTACCCATCAATTAACCATGCGCAAGGCTGTCCCTGGGGTGGGAAAGGCAGGCTACAGCTCCTGAGCCACATTCATATTCCTGCAATGTCATTTAACAAGAATCAGCCTGACATGTACTGATTCCCTTTCAGCATCCTGCTCAACCCGTCACGGTTACCAGCCTATGGATCCCCTCCACAGGCACAGGGGCCAGCTTCCCTGAACAGCTGGGGAGAATTCTAATCCTGTCCCCTAGTTGGGTGTTATGGAACACGCCTGTAATCCTAACACTCAGGAGGCTGAAGCAGAAGGATTGCTGCGAGTTCAAGGCCAGCCTGGGCTATACAGCAAGATCCTGTTCAAAGATGCTTCCACTTCTTAAAACATTATCAGTGCTGATGTCCATATTCAGATAAACATCATTACAGCGCCTTCCAAGCTATCCATGTCTGCAGTGTTTGCAAAAAAAAAAAAAAAGGAAAAGAAAAGAAAAAAAGGTAAAGGAATCAATTGCTTTTGTGACTTGCAAAGTGATAAAGATAGAAAAGAAGAAAGAAAAAAGCCACATTTCAAAACATCCCCAGGTAGTATATTTTGAAGTTAGAAGTCAAAGTTTTAGTCCATGAAGTGCTGTACCAGGAGAGCTGTTTCTTCCTCAGAGCCACTGGGATGCTGGCTGGCTTCCTTGTGGAGCTTGGCTGCAGGTGGAGGAGGGGACCCCTCTGTTTCCCCAGGCCCAGGCTCTGCCCCCCCTTCTCCCAGCATTGTGCTCCAATTGTCGACTCAGCAAAACGGCCACCCACTCCCTCCCTGCTTCGATGGAAGGCGATTGCCTGCTAGCCAATTAATTCCGATTTAATTGCTTCACTCTGAGATGCAGGCCCCAACAGCTAATCTGGCAGGGTGGGTGGGGGTGGTTAGCCTGGCAGATGCTGCCCTATAGCCCTGGGGAGATGCTGGGAGAGGCAAGAAAAACAAGTCCACTCTGCAGGGCCCTGGGGGTTCTGGAGGGGAAGGTCCTGGCCAGTAGGGTAACACCTAAGATGTCCCATGGCAAGGCCCAAGGAGAGCTTAGACAGTAAGAGTCATTATGGCCCAACACCTTTTTCTGTCATTCAGCACTGTCTTAGTGATCTTGCTTCTTTCTGGAATCTTCTGTCTTCCACCCAGCTCAGCAGCTTGAGCAGGGGACCATCTCTCTGAGGCTGTGATCACAGGTCACCTAGGGCTGGCCTGAAATAGGTGCTCAATGAATAGTGACTTATTGAACAGCGAGTTTCTCCCCACCTCATGGCAGCCACTGGTGGAGCTAAGAGTGAAGGAGAGCTTCAAGGGGAGGGGACGCTGGCTGGCTCAAGCAGAGGACTATTGTTGTCTTTGGGATGTGGCTCCTTTAAGTCCTGGCCCCTTCTGCGTTTGTTCAAGACTTGACTCCACTCTGTCCTGCCAGAGGGGCCTGGAGAGAGGCTTTCATGACCAGCAGAGGAAGCTCGGTGCTTGTGTATCTAATCTTTGACCTCTGGTGCACACAGCCATTAATAAGGGGTTGGAGAGAGGCACGGGGCCTGTCCTGATGGTCTCCACCTCTATGGGCAGTCAGACTGCCAATGACTCCAGGGTGTACAGGAAGCCAGACAGAGAGACAATGGACGGGTGGATGACAGCCTGCTAGGGTGGAGGGGAGAGGAGAGGGGCTGTGCAAACAAAGGGAGGGAAGAAGAGGGAATCTGGATTGAAACAAAGCCAGCCAGGGAACAAAGGCTGAGAGACAGGGAAGACAAGGCGTGTAGAGTGTGCTAGGGAAGCTTCCAGAACGTTTTCTGCTCATCTGACAGTCGAGCTGAGCAAGTAGCAAGGCCCTAAGCCTTGCCTTGGACCCGCGGCCCAGAGGTGGTACCCGCTGCCTCCCAGGAGCCTCGATTCGGACAGCTGGGCAGCGACCTCCACACAGCACTGCCCGATTTGATTGGCCGGTTAGGCGACGCCCAGGGCCACGCCCACCCGTCTTCACGGGTTGAGGCCGAAGCCCTGAGCTTCCCTAAGTGCCTGAGCCTCTCTTGGCTCCGCCCACAGAGAAAGTGGGCCCCAGAGGAACAGCCTCCAGCCGCCTCAGCAAACACCTATTGCAACCTGTCTCTCATTTGCATATTAGCAGCCTTAATTCGGAGGAAATATGCAAATGTATGCAAAATGAAATTCATCTCTTAATGACACGAGGCGATTAAACAATTTTTATGCTTAAATATTCTGTTTAATGAAATCAAACAGACCTGCGTGCGTGACATCTCCTCCACAGCATGGAGAAATTAGTGTGAGTTTGGACCGCGGCTGCCGCACCCTCTGTGTGCCCCAGATCTGCTGTGCCTTTTTGGTGAGAAGAAAGAGAAAAAAAGAGGCATATTTTTGATAACCAAAATAACTGAAAATTAGATTACTGAAAACTGCTAAAAGTTAGATATGCTCTGCCTTTGTCTCAGCTCCCCAGAGGCACCACCATCCCTACCCACCACAAAAGGGCCTTTGCAACCAGAGCCCATCAGGGGAGGCCGGTGGCAGCCAGGAGTTCCCAGTCACAACCCTGGGGACCAGGCAATGGAGCTCTCTGTACTTCAGTCCCTGGGGCTCTGGCAGTGCCCTTTTCTAGAACTTTCCTGTTTTGCTCATCTGTGTAGAACAGGTTCTTGCTTGGCCACTGCAAGATAATGGGAAGCTGTTTTATTCTTAGCTCCGCTGGGTAAAAATATTTTTGATCTGTACCTGGCAGGCAGGGAGAGGAGGAGGAAAAGCGGGGAGAGACTGAGGAGGGGAGGAGAAAGGAGAAAGAAGAGGAAAGGAACCGGGGAGTACACAGGAGGAAAGAGAAGTTGGGAGTGCAATCTGCCTCAGCTTTGCCGGATCCCTGACCCCAGTGTGAGGGCAACAGGGGTCTGGGGTTCCACACAGGACAGGAGGAGACTTGCAGGCAGACACTGGACTTGGGGGAAACTGAATCCCATGACACCACCAGGCAGCAGTGTGTGTGTGTGGTGTGTGCTAAAGCTGGACTGGTCAATCCTGGGGTGCTCACTCACCTGAGAGAGTCTGGGACATCTGGGAAAATCAGCAGGAGTTTCATAAAAAACACCCAGGATCCTGGGAAGGTCTATGTGGGGACCAGTCCTCACCAGAAGGGGTTCCATCTACATCCAAGTGGCCTGCATGAACACAATCAAGTAGCCGGCCTGTGGGGCCTGTTTGACAAGGCACCAGGCTCCAGGATGCCCCCCAAACTGCTTATTGTTCTGTCTCTGCATTTGGGAGTAAGGTCTCCCCTAAGTGCTCAGGAGTGCTTCCCCAGATTCCTGGGGTCTCCTCCCCCAACCAAGGCAGACATTCATTGAACCAGGAGATGCTCAAGTTGAAGAGAAGACACACCCTTGCAGAGGCAGAGACAGGGGCGGGGCAGGGGCAGGACAGGTGGTGGGGGAGAAAGACATGGAAGAAGGTACCCTGCACCTCAGGCTCCGAGGATGACATGAGCCTTTGATTTTCTCTGGCTTGTGGCCTCAGCAGATGGCTTGACCACATCTGCTCTGTTGAGCAGGGGAAGAACTTCCCTGACTCCTGAGATTTCTTTCAGTTCTAATGGTTTACAATGTCAGCCCCCAACAGACAACATCCCTAAAGATAATAAAGGTAATGACGACTGTGGACTGGGTTGTGAACACACTCTACTGGCCCCCTGTGTGTCCTTAGCCTCACATGGCAGCCATGGGCGGGGTGGGGGCACTGTCCTTCTCTGCAAGTGGAGGCACTCAGGAGCGTCAAGCCACATGCTCCTTCCTTGTCAAGGGCAACTGTAGCTCACACGAGCTGATAGGAACAACAACCAGGCTGCCATTGTACCAGCCTAGTCCTCTGGTCCCCAGCCCCCCAGTCCACTGATTTTTGTGTTATGGGTAGAGACGGAGTCAACAGGTGGTTCAAGGTCACACAGCCAGTATTCAGCTGCAAAGATAGGCATCCAGGTATGGTGACCTTGGGCTAGCATGTGACAGTCACCTCAAGTCCCCAAAGCAATGTCCTAGGCTTCTTGATGCCATGTGCCATTCTGGCTAATGAATTTTGAGGCAAGAGTATTTAGGTAGAAAATTGGGGGAAAAATGTTTATAATTGAGACTTCAATTTTAAAAGAATTTTGAGGAGAACCTATCAGCTGTGTGTGTGTGTGTGTGTGTGTGTGTGTTGCTGAATATCCTTCCAGAGACCACAGCACTGCCTCTCTGTAGGCTGGCCCTTTAGCCCGCCGCCTGCTGCCCTAGTGACGGAGAAGCCACGGGTATATTCAGACTCAGGTGTGTTCGTTCACTCGCTCAGCACTGTTCATAGGCAGTAAGCTCTCGCAGGGTCACATGGATGGGGAACAGCTGCCACAGCCTAACCACTAAGAGGAGGGGGCGTGGTGGGGCCTTTAGAACAGTAATTGTGAGCAGCACAAATCCAGTGCTACAGCGGAGGGCTTCCTATGGGTGCAGAGCTGGAACTGCAAGTGCAGCTGGGGTTCATGGGAAAGGGAAGAGGGGACAGAAGAGGACAGGGCTCAGAGGATGGCCTGGAGTTGAGAAGGCACAGGGCTGCAGTGCTCAAGAGGGGCCAGGCAGAAACCCAGGGGAGCATTGACAGATGGCTGAGAGCTAAGGCCAGAGGCAGAGAGGTCTGCAGGCCCAGTGTCCTCTGCTGCCGAGCATCCTCGGGACACTTCAGAAGGCTCTCCAAGTGCAGGCCCAACCCTGGCCTTGAAGACAGGTCAGAAGCTGTTGTGAACATCGTGGAGTCTGGCACAGCACACCTCCTTGGGCGCCCTGGCCTTGTGTGACTGAATGACTCTGGTTCTAATGGAAAGAGGAAGATGGATGGAGACAGGGCCACTGAGGGGGAACTGGCCCCTGCTTAGTGGCCTGATCCATTTGATTTCGTAGAGACCAGAAACAGGTGGACCAAGGCCACACCTCCCCCAAGAGACTGGCCAGCTCAGCCACCAACCAAAGCACGGTGCTTCTGTGTGCCCTCTGTCTCTCTCTCCCTCATTTCCTTACACAACTGGAAAACATTGATTTTACAAAAACGAATGAACAGTTTCTCCAAAGGCAAGGGGACCCTCCAGCTCACCAGAGCCCTTTTTTTCCCCTGTCACCTGATAGTGCAGAGCAGTGAGAGACCCATAGCCTAGGGATGGCCAGCGCCCCAGCTGGAGCAGAGCAGTGAAGAACCCACAGCTGGCCAGTGCCCCAGCTGGACATCCAACTCTATTTGCCTCTGCCCTTAGAAGCTATCATTGAGCCCCTTGACCCTCAGGCTGCAAGGTGACTGCACAGTCGGGATGAAACATCCTCCTGCCACAGGGAGAGAAGTGAGGGAATTGAATGGGTTACTCCTTGATGACGGACAGCCAATACGCCCTCCCACTGCTCCCACACTGTTCTCCACCCAGCCTCCCATTCCTTCTAGGACTTTCATTCCACATTGTTTAAGACCCCACTTTCTGTGGAAGTGTGCGAGAATCTCAATGGAACAGCACCATCGCCACCGCTGCCGCCACCGCTGCCACCACCGCCACCATCACCACCACCATCACCACCTCCACCACCACCACCACCAAAGCCTCCTCCACCCTGCACCACACTAAGGCTGGTTCTCTGGCTGAGGGGCTGTATAGAGCTTATCCAGAGTTTCTCCAGGCCAGGGCAGTGGGAAAGGCTGATCCCCAGGTCCTGCTTTTCCTGGTTCTGTGGGCTTAATGACTCGTGTAGACCTCATTTGGAGTAGGAGCACCCCAGCCCATCCCTGGAGGCTCTCACATGCTTTGCTGTTCCATCCATGGTCCTCCTGCCTATTCCCCCCACCCCCCATCCCAGAAGCATGAGAAAGCCCAACAGGTATTCACGTTCCAGGCCATGATTAACCTGGCATCCTTGGTGGACCCGCTGAGGTGCCACTCAGAGCACTGATTTGCAGCTGTGCAGGTTACTGGACTCCAGGCCTCTTGGCTCAAAGAAGAAGGATGTCAGGGGGAAGGATGGACTGAGCTCCCTTCAGGCTATGGACCAGCTGGGCCTTGCAGCCAGGTGTCCTGACTCCTGGCACTCAGTCCTAGCTGGACTCTGTCAGCCCTGACTTCTCTGCAGTCTTCATGACACTACCCTCTCCCCACACACTGCTCTAGGCATCACCCATGTTTCCATTTTCATCAAGTTTCTAACAGCTCAGGCCCTTCGAACAGCGGCTCCTTTTGCAGCGACAAGCATGTCTCAGTGAGTCTCTGCTGAGCTGCCACCTGGCTATTTGAGGATTTCTCTAAACCTCGGAAAGGCTTTCTTCAAAAACAGCCCGTGTGTCAGAAAGACCCTAGGGGGGCCCCAACAATTCTCTCCTAGGGTGACCACCTTTGTGTAATCTGCCTTTGAGTGGGGGTGGGACCTATGGCTTGAGACTCACCAATAACTGTGACAAAGAAGGCTGTGAGCTACTCCTGCAGGAGGCTAGTGCTGTGCACTGTGGTGAGGGCGGTCTGGGTAGGCCTGGGTCAATCAAGTAAGAGCCCTTAAAGCAGGCACTGAGTCCCTTTAAAGAGGAGAGTTTGCCTGGTGTGCTTTTCGGTTGCTGCAGACAGATTATTCAAACCTGTTTTAAGGAGCGGGTGGCAGAGAGTGCCATGTATGATGGAGTCCCCTCGGGTGGAATCACCGTGGGCGCTGTCACGCACGTGGGCCTGTGGCAGGCGGCACCAAACAGATGTCACTGAGATGGGTGCTACCATGCAGAGGGGCATAACGGCGGCTGGTATGGTGATGGCGCCGTAGCTGGGCACTGTAAGAAGAGCCTGTGGAGACAGGAAGTGGGTGGTGGGGAGAGATGTGACCTGCTCTCATAACCACTCACTCTCAGAGTAGCCGCACTAATTCCTCCTGAGGGTGGTGCCTGGTGTCTCAATGACACAATCACTGGGACCCCACTGGCCCCACCCCTTAAAAGCCCCATTACTTCCCAATATCACTTCACCAGGATCCAAGCTTGCAAAGCACAAAACCTGGCAGGACAGATTCCAACTCCTCCCAAACCCCAAGCCCTAGCAGTGAACAACTTCCTTTAAAGTTCATGGGGAGGGCAGTGAGGGCACCCCTGGGACCTCAGGGCTGTCTCCTGTGGACACCCAGCAAAGAATCTCCACCCTGATGCCCGAGAGGAGCTGACCCCCACCGACCAGAACACTTTAACACCCTGGGAAGCCAATGGCCACCCCATCCCTGGTTGAGCCTCTGGGTGAAAACAGCACAGCCCACACTGACACAGGTGTGGGAGCCCCTGAGACACCAGCCTGGCCTCCCAGCCATCGACACAGTCTCTGCGTACATGGCTTACAGCAGACAGCTGCCACAGTCTCCAGCAGGCCTGGTACCCTCCGCTGGTTTCCATGTCTCCCAGCCCTGGACTTATCACTGGGTTCGCACCTCTGACCATGTGGGAAGCAGGTTGCTTTGCCCTCTTCTCTCTTCCCCCAGAACCCAGGGCTTCAGACTGGCAGGATTTATCTGACTAGAGGAGCCCAACATTCCTGCAGGCAACAGGTGCATGTACAGTAAGTATCTTTAAATGAACAAGTGACGCCTCGAAAATGTCACCCGGAGACAGTTAAAGAAAACATTGCACGTTCAACAAAAATTTTTAAAAATCTGCAGAGCAAAATCATGTCAGAGTGAGAGAGAGGGAGTGTGTGTGTGTGCGTGCGCACTCTTGGGAAGTGTTTCAGCGTTCTATCCCCAAAGGGCCTGGTTGCTTTGCTCTAAAAACTAGTGGCATCACGGGAGATGGAGGTCCCAGAGCATGTGTCAGCGGTTAGGAAACAGCAGATGAGCTCCACAGGGGTATGGCACCATAGTAAGGCTGCAGTTGGACAGCACCAGGTCAGGAGGGCAATATGAAGTTTAAATGGGTCTCAAAACAACTGCCTCTCAGCACCAGCTCCTGACGGGGTCCCTGCACAACACCCTGCCTCTTTGATGTCTTTCTGTTCCTGTTCAGCTGGTCATAAATACGGACAGCCTGGTCACTTGACAGCAAACTGAAGTGAGTCAGTCTGCAGCAGATCACCTGTCCACCACAGTATAGAATGGACACGGGCCCTATGGTGGCTGCACTGGACCACCAACTGGCTGGTGAACAGGGAAGCCAGGCACATGCCCTCATTCAGCTGTGTATGAAGTGAGAGTTTGGGGCATGGGGCAGTTGTGTAGTAAACTCTGGGCCACAAGGTTTCAGACCACGGCAAACACTGGCATGGGCTGGTGCCAGCCAGGTGCCATGATTGAGGGTTGGGGCACCAACTCTGCAAAAGTCAGGCCGACACCTCTGGGCTTGGCTGCAGGGACAGACACTGGGAGAAGGGCCAGCAGTTGTGACTTTAGTCTGGGGTCTGGAACAGTTTCTGAAGGAAGGAATGGCCAAGGCACCCAAACACTGGGAAAAAAAATGCCTACTGTGTGCCAAGCAGGGCTGGCACAGGCAATAACTTGGTAGCCAGGTAACCATGGTAACCACTTTGTCCATGGTGCCTACCATCACTTTCTGCCTGGACCACAGCCTCCTGACAAGGTCTCTGTGTTCACCTTTAGCCCTGGTTGGTGTATGAGGCATGCAATGTTTTGTTGTTTGTTTGTTTTCAAATCCCATCAGATGTCGTGATCGCTGTGCAAAATCTTCCCTGGAGCTGGGCCTGTCACCCCAGTCTTCGGGAGACTGAAGCAGGAGGAAGTTCTAACCCTGCCTGGCCTACAGAGTGAATTCCTGAGAGGATGGTGCTAGGCTACCGATTTGTGGCAGAGCACCTACCCATCATGCACAAGGCCTCTTAGGGTTCTATTCTTTCTCCCTGGCTCCTACCTCTGAGCAAAACTCAAAGTGTGGTGATGGCTGCAGGCCATCCCTAACCTGCTCACGGCTCCTGGCGCCATCACACTTCCTGCAGCACACCCCAGAGCCTTTGTGTAAGCCTCTTCTCAGCCAGCACTCCCTCCCTGTCTTCACTGCCAGCGATTTCTGGAAGCCTTTTCTGTCACAGGCTTCACCATCCACTGTTAGTCTCCCACTTGTAAACTGCGTGAGAGTTGAGTTGCTGCCTCAAGTCGTGAGTCCCTAGGAGGATGGCTGGCGCGTAGTAGGCGCCCTAAATCTCGGCTAAGCGTGATGCTGTAACCCTGCAGCCTGCCCAGATTTTCTCATCTGGAGTCCTGCTTCACAGCTTGTTTACTCCTACTCCCCGGGGGCCCCATTTTGGACCAGAGATGAACGCAGAATGGAACCATCCTCCATACTTTACAGGCGAGGAAACAGGCCCAGACAGGCGAGGTCCAACAGTGTACCCAGTGCTATCCTGTGGGTGACTGCTGATGCTGCCTCTGAGCGTGGCCCTACTTCTCAGTGGTATACCCACTGCTGCTCAGTGCCCCGTCGTTTCACATGGGCAGGGAGATGGGCACCCAGAGAGTCTGCTCCTCGGAAGCCACACAGCAAATAGGACGCTCAGGCCAGCCTGCCGCTCTCCTCAGCCCCCTACCCTATCAGACGCACAGAACACCCAAATGACCGAATAACCAGCCTGTGACTCTCCCCAAGTTACCTTGTATGTCAGCCAGCTTTCTGTGACTGTAACAAATACTTGAGATAAATCAAATTAAAAAGGTGAATTTTGGCAGAGAGAAGTTTTCCAGCTGTGGCTGATTGGCTGGCCCTGTTGCTTCGGGCCACTGGTTTGCAGTTATGGTGGGCCCATGCGGTAGAGACTCCTTACCCTACGGCTCGTGTGAAAGGTGGGGGGCCTGCTATATCCTTTAAGAGCACACTTGCCACAAGACCTCTCTTACTAGACTCTACCCCTTAAAGGTTTCATCATCTCGTGGTGAAATACATGGGGTTGGTTGGCTGCATTGCATGAGTGTAGGAGACACGACTTGCTAAGAGCTGGTGGAATAGGCCTTGTCCAGGCCTTTCTATGCCAACCTCTGCTGCTTGGTGATGTGTATGTATGGGCTGGTGACCTATGGCCTTGATCTGGGTTCTTTGCTTTTATGCTATACATTTGCATTGGGTGAGGACATTACCACCTGTGGAAATGCTCCTCTAGCTCCATGAGTCATTGGGCCTGGGGATCCTGAAAGCCCCCCAGGGACCACAGGGACCCTATCCGGACTTGACCGTGCTTTTCCTTTGAAATGCATTAAAGAGATATCTGTGGAATTGGCCCCATGTCCATCCTGGATTCCAGGTCGTGCACACTGGGCTTGTACTTGTCGCCTTCAGGAGCACTCAGTTCGATTCGGGGTTTGTGCTTATTACATGTCCAATCAAAGGGACACACCCTCTAAGGGCATCTGTTTTCCAGGCCATGTGCTAGGACACACAGCAGGGTGAAGCCTGTGTGTTCAGTTCACCACCATGAAGACACAGAGGCCCAGGATGCCGAAGCACCAGGTAGGTACAGCACCCCATGGCTGGGAGAGAGGTGGTAAGTCCTCAGACACTGTCGCACCATGGTTCTGGCTTTCAGCCACAGCCTCCTGGTAGCACCAGACTGAGCACGCTCTAGAACAGGCAGCACAGGTGTCCCCAGGGCATGGGCCTTGGCAGAGCAGCCCTGACAGACCACCTTCATCCGCAGCCCAGATGGCGGTGCCTGCACCTGGGCCCCCGTCGTGTTCTCTGCAGTGATCAGTCATCTAAGCACAATTCCAGGCTGGTGCTGTGTGAGGCACATAAGGAAATTCCACGTTAGGGAGACTGCCTTCCTCCTTAGTTTTCCATCGTAAAACATGATGTCAGCAGGCAGATCTCCTTTCCTTCACTCCATCAGCCCTTGCTACAGTGAGCCCTGGACCCAGGCAGCCAACAGCTTACGGAACAGCACTTCAGTGTAAGACATAATCATGGGATGCCCTTGCTGTGATATGCCTGTAGCAGAGAGGTGTCTCCTATAAGACTCCTAACAAAAGCAGCCTAGGGAGAAAAGGCTTATTCTGACTCAGTTTGAGGGTGAAATTTGGTGGGGAAGGCATGGCAGCAGAAGCTGGTCACATTGCTTCTACAGTCATGAAGCAGCGAGAGGTGAGTGCTGGGCTCGGTCTACATACTCCTTCTTGTTCAGTGTGGGGCCTCAGTCCATGGAGTGCTGTTACCCACGTAGAAGGTGGGTCTTTCCATCTCATTTCCAGACGCACTGAAGGTTTGCTTCCATGATTATTCTAAACCCTACCAAGGTACCAATCAAAATGATCCTGCCCTGGTCCCCCACCCCCGCTGCCCCTTACCCTACCTGCTCTTCAGTCTTGTAAGCACTTTAGTAAAAATCACTCAACAGAGTCTGATTGTCTTCCCCGCCAAGAACTGTGATAGACACCTGCCAAGGAACCCTCCAGCAAAACCACTGCAAGATCCAGCTGGAGATGGACAGTAGTGTCAGCCTGACCACCGAGAGTCTCCTCGGCACTGCAAAGCACACCTCTCGGTGTGTATGTAAAGTGTCTCCTAAGAGATGAGCTGAGGGCAATGTCCTACCCAGAGTGTGGACAGTAGGCTGGAACAATGACAGAGTAAAGAGGAAACGGAAGAAAGGCAGGAGTCCAGGCTTCGGGCTTCCACTCTGCTCACAGCTGCTGTGGGGACAATGGTCAGCTCTTGCTGCTGTGAGGCACAGCTTTGTCACAGGCCCAAACACAGAAACTACAAGCCTTCCAAAACCCTGAACCAAAGCACAGCCAGCCTTCCCTAAGTTGCTCATTATGACTATTAACAGCCACAGGAGCGAACAACACACAAATTTCCCATTGGCATTGACCTGAAACTTCATGTATCCACCAACATATCCATCTATCCATGTATTCCTCCCCCCATCCACTCATGAAAGCATCCACTCACCTGCTCATCTACCCACCCATGCACCAGCTCATTCACCTGTTCATCCACCCACCTATCTACTTACCCATCCACATATCCAGATACCCCCACATCCATCCACCTACCCACCCATCATCCATCCATCCATCCATCCATCCATCCATCCATCCACCCATCATTCATTGTATTAATATGCTAAACAATATGATAAAGCTTTTCTGAAATTCCCTGATTAGACAATTCCCTGAAGTCTATACTGCTATTACCTATTTTGCTCCTGTGTTGCCCTTACCCCAAAGCCTCTAGTAACATTTCTCTCCTTGTCATTTTTCTCCTTCTGTTTATGTTTTCCCCAGGCTTTGGCCATATCACCTTCAGCATGTATTCCTTGCTCTACTCAACACTCCCCTGTTTCCTAGTGTCTCTCCACAACCCAGGCTGATTCCTGGTACAGAGGGAGTGTTTGAACAAAATGCAAAATAGAATAAGGATGTGCAATGGGAAGAGACGTGCTGTTTTCCCACACGCAATTAGAAAGAGTGGATTGAGCCCCTCCGCGTTGCCAACTCCCTGACTCTGACATCTTCCAAGGTGGGTGGTGTCCCCTTCTCAGGGACAAACAGTTCCTGGCACACTCTTCTCTGGCTCTTGCCATCTTGGTCTTTTCAGTTCCTTCTGGAATTGCATTGCGTCTGTTTGGTGTTCAGAGTCCTCCTACCAGGTAAAAAGCATTTTGGCAGTCCCCTCCTCCTCTGTAGTCATTCTATCCCCTAGGAGCCCATGCCTTCTTCATGAGACAGAGAAGGGTGTGTGTTGATGGCCAAGACCTCATACATACCAGGGATCTGCACTGAGACAGGGTTTAGGTACTTCCAGAGCCTGAGGGGAACTACCTCACACTATCTTACTGTAGGCTTCACTTCCAGGAGGAAACTGTTCATCAAAGAAACCAAGTTGACTAAGAGAGCAGGAGGGCCAGCAGCCATGCCCAGCATTTTCTAGGTGGACTGTACCCTCCCTGTGTAGAGGAGGGAATAGGTGGAGCATCAGTCCTGGCCTGGGAGCCCTCAGGATTGCCTCTGCTTACTCTCCCCACAGGCCTCTGCCACTAAGACACTTCCCTTTGGGTATCACTGCCAAGGGCATTAGTCGGGGTGCTCTGCAGTGGTCTCAGATGTAAGTGCGCATGGCCTGGGAAGGGACCCAAGTACCATTTGCCATGGATAATAAACACTGTCCAGAGCACTTGAGCCGTGTGACCTTGGATTGGGAGCACCAGACCATGAAAAGCCTTTGACAAAACCCTTTCGCCTCAAGAGGCTGAATCCAAATTACAGGCCATTATAGGCACTCAACCTGCTTGGACTGCTTTTTCTCATGATGAGCATGGGGACGGCACACCAAGCTTCCTTTCACTCTGTGCCTTGTGGCTCATGATCACACTTGTCCTCAAAGACCCAACCTCTCAAGCAAAACATCGTAGACAGGAGGTTGAGTGTGGTTGGGGGCAGGTTTTGCCAGCTGCATCGTGTGAGATCAGGGTCATTACTGTAGCTGTCTTCTAGGGAGGAAGTGTTGTGTGTTCCAGGGCTTGGGAGTGGGTCACCCTCTGTAGGGACAGAGGGGACACACTGAGTGTTTTGCAGACCAGTGACTCAGCAGCCACAGGTGTTTCAGTTCTAGAAAGCTGGAGGCCCTTGGCAGTCTGGGCTCTTGGTCTGCCACCTGCGGGTACCGTGTTCTCCAGTGCCATAGTAAAGAAATGACAGAAGCATCCAACATGGATTCCTGAGAACTTGTCTCCCTGGTAACCGTATTGGTGTATATTCATGGGGTTAATTATATCTGCCTACTTGACTTGGCTACTAGGCACCCAGATATTTTGGCTAAACATCACGTCTGAGAGCATCTGGAAGACTTTCTTGTGGCGAGGGAAAGGTTAAAATTCAAGTGGCAGGCAGAGAAATGCAGGTTGTCTTCCTCCAGTGAAGCACATACTCCTCTAGACCTCATCCCTCTGCGGACCATATCCTGCTGTGAACCACACCTCCTCATGGACCTCATCCCTCTGTGGACCTCATTCCTCGTGGAAAACGTTATTCTGTGGCTCTCATCCCTCTGAGGACCACATTCCCTCATGGGCCACATCTCCTTGTGAAACACATCCCACAGCTGACCACGACCCTGTGGACCAAACCCTCATGGGCTATAGCATCTAGTGCCTGATAAATTCCAGGCGAGTTACTGTCTGATCTAGATCAGATACTGATGCGTGCTAGCTAAGCACTGTCCTGCCAGGCGGCTCCCCAGGCCAGCGCCATGCAGGCCACCGAAAGCCAAGATCAGACACATTTGTTCTCTCACTGTCTTTGAACTGGGGCCTCAGTTTTGGATTTTGAGCCTGGGCTTGGCTAGCTCTGTGGATTTTAGCTCTGGATCTGGGACCCCTTGGTTTCTGCAAGCTGTGGGTTGACTGCCTCAGAGAAGCACTCAGCTTCCATGGAGAATCCAGATGAAACACACTGACCTGTCTTTTAGAGGGGAGAAACTGAGGTTCTGGCATATGTGGCTGTGGGATGGTGGCAGGTGGGACCAAAAGAAAAACTCAGGGTCCTAGAGGCCAGTTTGGTTGTCCTTCCCTGAAGGGGCCACACAATTGGGGCAGATAAGCCGCTGAGGACTGAGTTTGCCAGGGATGATTTTTCAGGTCTCCGCCATGACCCCTAGGGTTGTGCTTGCTTCCTTGCTTCCTGATGCATCTCTGTCACTCAGCCCTCTGTACCAGGTGTGGTGCAGGGTTCTGCAGCCCCCTTGACCCCTGAAGTCCTCATGGCCACACAAATCTGTCTCCTCTCCATCCTTTTGTGTTTCTCCCCTCCCCTCTTCCCTCTCCTCCCTTTCCCTTCTCTTCTTTCCCCACCCTCCTCTCCCCTTCTTCCCTTTCTTCCCCTCCTCCCCCTTCCTCCACCTACTCTCCTCCTTCCTCCTTCTTTCCTCCTCCTCTCCCACTCCCATCCTTCCTCCCCTCCTCCTCTCTCCCTTCCTCCCTTTCCCCCACCTCCTCTCCCTCCTCCTTTCCAAGGTGAGATACTCCTTCCTAGAAACCCTGCTGGTTCTGCTCCATTTTGGTACTGTGAAGCTGCCAGGAATGGGCTGCACACATCACTCCATTCTTGGGACTGGGCCTGAGAACACAAATCTTATTTGTGCAGGAACAACTGATGGAGAGGGAGCCAGGCCCTCCAGGCACCGGACAAGAGTCAGCTCAGAAGGAGGAGGCCTTGTTGGAGGACTGAGGCCAATATAACAAGCTAGGCCAGCAGTGTGCAGTGTCTGGGGCCAATGCAGGGTCCTTCCTACCTGAGAGAGAAGAACTGGACTAAGGAAGCATTCTTGGCGTATAAGTACCCTGTGGTGACCTGTGGGGTGTGTGTGAAAGAATGTGTGTGTGTTGTGTGTATTTGTATGTGTGATGTGTGTGGTGTGACTGTGCCTGCATGTGTGTGCATGTACTGTGGGTATGAGTGTGTGGTGTGTGTGTATGTGAGTGGTGTGTGTGAGTATGTTAGTGTGTGTGCATAGTGTGCACATGCATTATTTGTGTGTATGTATATGGTATGTGTGTGTGTTTGTGTGTGTCTATATGTCTAACCTCTGGGTACTTGGGAATGAAAACTCAGGACAAGGAGCAGGAATCTTTTAAGGTCAAACACAGCAGCCTCGAACCCATTACCTCTGAGGAGCTAGGATGGTGGACTGCATTCAGGAACAAGAATGGGGGAACACAGAAGCCTGTGATCCGTGGAGGGAAGGCACTCTTCCTAGTGTAGAAACAAACCATGTGTCTGTGTGGCCCCAGCTGTTGTCCCCTTTATGTCCCCAGCAACCATGCTGGCAGCAAGTAGCTTCCCCTTTGCAGAGGAGGAAAGTGAGGCCCCGAGAGGGGCAGATGCCTGCTTAGGCAGTGGAGGTATTGATGGAGGCCCAGGGCTGGAGGCTGGAGTAGTGGAACGAGGGGACTGAGGGACATCAGCCTCCAACGTGGAGTAGTGCCCAGGCCTCCTCGGCGGCCTGACCCTACTGCCGAGGTAGGACAGGCTTGGTGGCACTGCCCTCCTGCCTCACAGGAGCCAGTGGCTTCTCTGCATCCCACAAGGCAGAGTGAAGGCCACGGCAGGAGACAGTGGGTACTCTGGCATGCCCAGGCGGCGGCTCACAACAGTCAAGTCTCAAAGTCACTCAGGACTTTGGGGAACAGTACAGCCTTGCCTACCTTGGCTTCTCGAGCCACCCTGGCCTCCCTGGGGCCCAGCTATGTGCCTGATGCCAGGGATGAGGAGAGCACCCCCCACACACACACACACCATGCTAGGGCTGTCTTTGATAAGTTGTCCCTGTTCTAGGCCTCTGTGCCCCACAGTGAGGCAGGATAAGCTAACCTGGAGGAGAGAGTGACCGCTGATGTGGGAATTCTTAGGAGGTCAAAGCTGCAGGGGCTTGGGTCAGAGGAGGGAACTACGAGGCATTCCTCACAGCCGCCTCCCCTATGCCTCACTGGACAAGAATGCCAGGGGGACGGTGCTTATCTCTCCCCTCAGAAGCCTAGCAGGCTGGCTCCCATCAGCTGTCTGTCCAGATGGCTCCTAAATCAAGGCTCCTCCTGCTCCAGCCGCAGGTGACGAAGAACCTGGACCTCTGCCAACCCAGACAACAGGAAGTCTGAACAGAAGTAAGCAGACCCGTGGCTGCCCAGTATGGCCGGGTGGTGGGCAGGGGCGGCTGGGAACTAGTCACATCACAGCAGGGGCCCGTGCAAACTTGGAGAGGCCTGGGTTTGAGTTTATCCCAAAGCTGCCTCAATTGCCTCATCTCTGAAATGGGAGTATTCGCAGGCTTCTCTTGAGTGGTGACAGGACCCTCTACAGCCCCTGCCTTGGCTGCTCTAGCCAGCCTGGCTGGTGCACACGTTCTCTTTCCTGCTTCTTCTTCCATCCTGTTAGAGGTGGACACGCTCAAGCTGAAGGGGCCGTTTGTTGAGGGGCTACAGTTCCACACAGCTTTGCCCGGAACCCACTTCTTCCTCCCACCAGCTCCCCGAGCATTCTAACACCTTCCGCTGGCTTTTCTAGCTTGGCTAGAACCCATTTATTTTGGGATTTCCTTTTGGGAGAGTGTGTGGGTCAAGAGGAGGACCCTCGCCCCCGCTCCAGTTCTTGAAATATAGCACCAGGTCTCCCCGTCCAGCCTGATTTCACAGCCCCGTGGAACACAGAAGTTATAAATAACACACCATAGAATACGCTAGAAGGTGCTAAATGCTATGGGAGAGAAGCAGGCAGAGGAGGGAGGGAGGCTGGGTGTCGGGAGGGTGGAGGTGGGTGCTGGGATTTTAACACGGCTTCTATATATAATCTTATCTCTTCCTGTAGGAGCTCCCAGCTTGACGTGCGTCTGACGACGCGCACCATCCAGCTTGCTGAGCACGTTCCCACGTGCATGTGTGTTCGTGCATTTTTAGGGTGTGTGTGCAAACATTCTCTACACTCCTGACTGCGCCACAAACCCCGCAATATGACACTGGAGCGGGAAGGCCCGGCAGACTCTTGAGCCAATTTCTCCCCAGATCCTTCCTAGATATCACTCTCAGGGCCTCCCAAATTCTGCACCTCCATCCTGAAAAGGACCTCTTTATTTTTAGATGGGGAAACTGAGTCCATGAGCTCACACAATAGCACATAGCTTGTGGGAAGCATGGCAGGGCCCAGGACTCCTGTCCTGGAGACTCCCACTGGCCTTTCCATAGAGCCAGGCAGTGGAGACACAGGAATAAGGCTCAGGAGCCTGAATTTTTCTTCCTGTCCCTCTCGCCCCAGAGGCCACTTAAGCAGCGTGTAACTGCTCTGTGATGTATGGAACTCTCTGGCCGTGCATAAACAGAGGGTCACATGCCAGGCAGGAATGCCCACGGACTTCTCTCCATTCTATGAAATACACGCCTCGTTTGACCAGGGTTTGTTTTATTAGGCCCGTGGCAGTGAGGGGCCCGTGTAGCCAAACCTGCTTTCCATCACTCCTTTCTCCAGAGGAGCAGAGGCCTGGCACATGGAGGGAAGGAAAGTCTCGGCACACATTTCCAGAACTGCTCTTCCTGGCCCAGGACACTCAAGGTGGGCCACTTGAAGTCCTGTCCTGGTCCCGCACAGGCTGCACTCCTGCACTCAGGCAGGTCACTTGAGGTCTTGTGTCTGGAGAAGGGGCTTTCGATCTTACAAGCGGGACGTATCAGTGCAAAACCTGCTGTCTTAAGGTAATGAGTTCTACATACTCCCTTGAAATTGCTTCCTACTAATTAATTAATCCCGTACCAGCCCTCTCGAGGCCACCCTGTGTGGCAGGAGATATGCTAGAGGCTCACATCTCAGGACTGGCGATTCTTCTCCCCTCTGATATCAGCATACGGGATCTGGGACTGGGTCATGATCTAGGTGTCGAGTCTTTCTGTTGGAACTTGCTGCCTTGGGGCTTGGGCCATATCTGCCTTGTGGCAGTCCCCTGGGGAGTGCAACATAATCCTGACTGAGTCAGCTTGTGGAAAGGGAGAACCACAGCCTTGAGTGCTCCTGGGTGGATCTGAGTGGCAAGGGAGAATACAGCTTAGATCTTCCAGCCTTATCCATTCTGTTCTCCTTCAGAAGAGAGTTAAGAGAGGCTCTGGGGCCAAATTGGACCTGGCTTCAAACCCTTCCCCACGTGGCTCCCTGTTTACCCCACCAACTGCCTAATGTCAGTGTCCACATCAGCTCATGTGCTATGGTACCACTCGCTTCTCAGGGGTGTTAAGAGACTCACACAGCCCTGTGCCCAGCGCCCAGCACCCCAGTGTGCATGCCAAGGAGTAGAAGTTTGCCCGTTACGGTGCTAGATCAGTGGTTCTCAACCTTCCTAACGCTGTGACCCTTTAACACAGCTCCTCACGTTGTGGTGACTCCCAACCATAAAATTTTTGTTGCTACTTCATAACTGTAATTTTGCTACTGGTATGAATGAGAATGTAAATGTCTGTGTTTTCTGATAGTCTCAGGAGACCCCTGTGAAAAGGTCATTCGACCTCTAAGGGGTGACAACCCACGGGTTGAGAACCACTGCTGTAGACCTTGAACTTGACTTGGGAGCCAGTCCCCAAAGCAAAACAATATGCAGAGGAGTGGGTGTGCCTATGTGCTCTCTTTTATGTGCTCCTGGGACTGAATGTAGGCTTCCTGTATGAGGCAAGCACTGGCTGCTGAACTGTGAGCTAGCTACAGCCTAGACAGTCCTATAGCCTGGATCTCAGCATCCTGAATGTATTTACAGAGATAAGTACCAGGGTGGGTGTGATTTTGGTTAGCCATGTTTTGAGTATGGATCTGGGGGTGGGGGTGGGGGTGGGGGGGTCACTGCTGGGGTGTGGCTGTGCTCATGTGTCAGCATTGCCAAGAGGCTCTCACAGCCTGACTTTCTTTTTGGCTGTGACACACATTCATGAGATGTCTTCTGAAATATCTAGCCCATTCTAGGGACTTTATCAAGGATCTCTTTCAGATCCTTCAATGGCTTCTCTTCCAGGTTCAGGATGGATTGCTAAGTTTGTGCTGTCTGTCAGATGTCATCACCATGGACTCTGTCTAGGAGATGTGAGTAGGTAATTTCATTTCTGCATGGAGGTCACAGAGAGCTGATGCACAAGTGAAATCGATCGCTGCAACATTGCTAGGCAGTGGGATCCCGGTTGTATCTGAGGGCATGGAACCTGCTGTGTCCTGCTTGAGGCGGTTTTTTAAGGCCACCCATTGCCAGATCCACTATCCAGGGAGCAAAATAAACTTCAGGAGCTGCAGAGACTTCCAAGATTACGCTTTGGTGAGACTCGAGTGTACTGAATCCAAGCACAGGTATGGTTGCCCTGAGACTCTGCACAGGGACAGGGCTTTCCCCCACCAGCCAACATCTCTAAATGCTAGGGTGACCATTGTGTTTTGGCCCCAGTGGCTCTCCGTTGCCAAGCTCCCCAAGGAATCCTGGGGTGGGAGATATCGTTTATCAGAAGGAGCTGGCCCCGGGCCAGTTGCTTCCCGTCTCATCCAGTGAGGGGAACCACTCAGACAGATATTCTCAGCTTGCCCCATTCTGTTTTCCTCTCCACTTATCTGATCCTCGGCTCGGACCTTCCTCAAGACCAGCTCAGACCTTCCTCAAGACGTGCGATGCCCTGAGGAGGTCTGCATTTTCCTCCGAGGTTTAGAAAGACTGAGGCCTCCACACCTTTGGGCAATCTAATCTCCCACACCACCACCAACTAGCGGATCTAGCCAGGACTAGGAGGAGCTGGGGGTTGCACAGGCAACAAAGGGTGGTGCTACCCAGAGAGATGAGATTTGGGACACCCAGTTCTGGGATGGGGACTTACCTGGAGATACCAGTGGCTGCTTTGGGCCCCGACTTCTCTTCTCTGAGGTGCCTCCACTGGCCGTCTTTTTTCAGTGAGGTTTCTAAGTCTCACTGTGGGATGTGTCAAAGACACTGTCTTCAGCTTTAGCGCCTCTGCTTCCCAGCCACACATCCCCAATTCCTGCCCACCCAGTTAACTGGCTCCCTTTGTCTCAGTGTTTAGCCCACACTGGGTAGGCCTCTGCACTGGAAGGCTCCTGCCTCTTGGTGTATGACAAGCACCCCAGGTGCCATCTGCCCAGGGTCCTGCATTCTTCTTCATGGTCACTGAAGAAGTCTCTGCTGTTCCCCCACTGACTCTACCCAAGTCCATCCCCCCGGCCCCAGTAATCTGTCCGTTTTCCTATGGACACCTCTTCTCACCCAGCACCTCATCACTGTGTTTCAGGACACAACCAGCCAGGGCTGGTGAGAGGCAGGCAACCCACACCTACTGTGTCATTCATTTCTTTGGCATACAGCCTGGTTGAGATGTCTTTCCAGGAACTACACATCTTCCTCAGCCTCGGCTTCTCCGCCTTTCAAGTCCGTCCCCCCTCAACTCAGTTGGACATGTGGCCACCTTTGACCCTTCTTTCCTTTCCCTGTTGTGACCTTGGATGAGGCTTTCGTGTCTGCAGATGTGTCTCTTCATATGTTGAATAGAAGCACAGACTGTTTTATTTTCTTGAGTCAGGGTCTCTCGACACGGCCCTGGCCATCCTATGTAGACAAGGCTGGCCTCAACTCACAGAGATCTGTTTGCCTCTGCCTCCCAGTGCTGCGATACGAGGTGTGGTCACTATGCCAGGCTCATATGCTATTTCTCAAAGCTCTGGTAACCATGGAAACAGATGACCACAAGGTGCACATCCCATGGAACAGCAGACACAGGGTGTGCATTCCAGCCCCTGCGTCACCGCAGACATGAAATGGAGACTTTCTGACAAGCTGTGTGGACTTTTAAAGAATCACTCAGAAAGCTTGAGAGGTTTTGTCCTTGAAGTAGAGGTGGCTGCCTCTTCTTCCACCACAACCTCCTCCCCTCCTTCTTCCTCTCCCTTTCTCCCTCCTTTTCTTTTATCGCCTTCTCCTCCTTTCCCTCATTTTCCCCTTATCCTCCCCTTCACTCTCCTCCTCTTCTATCTCCTCTCCTCCTCTGTCTCTTCTCCCTTCTCCTCCATTTCCTTTCCTTTCTCGTCCTCTCCCTCTATCTTCTCTCTTCCTCCTCCTTCTTCCATCCAAATCAGTGGCTTCAGCTTCAGAGCAAGGCTTTGTCTTAAAAAAAAAAAAAAAAAAAAAAAAAGGATAACTTAGTAGCCTGAGGCCTGAAGTTTGGATCCCAAGCACCCGTAAGCCATGAAGAGTAGTGACTTGTCTATAAGCTCAGGGCTCAGGAGGCAGAGACAGGACGTCTTTAGGGCAAGCTCGCCCCTCAGACTAGCTCAGTCAACAAGCTCTGTGTTCAGCAAGAGAACTTGCCCCAGTAAAGGAAACGGAAAGCAACTGGGGGAGAAACCTTTGGCCCTCCACATGCATGTACACATACATATGCACGGACTGCTTCTACATATAGCCACACTACACAACCTATACATGTACACACAGGAAAAAAAAAACAGTGACATGGAAAGCAACTGAGAAAGACACCTGATGCCAGCAAATGGCCTCTGCGTGCACACATACGCTTACACATACACACTTGCATAAATCTGTGCATGGGTGTGCACTACTCACAAACGCTGCTGGGTAATGGGAAGTGAAAGATGGTGATGGAGGTACGCTTCCATAACAAAGGATGTCAGCCACTCAGTAGAAAAGAACAATGTTGGGTTTTTTTAAACTGTTGCAGGGTCACTATCATAATTGCACCCATTAAGGACTCTTCAGGGTCCCAAGACCACCAGGAGAATATTTACCAAAGGCTCTCAGGACTACTCGGGGATCAACAGGCTCTCAGTAGAAGGTTTAGTTGGAGAGAGGGCAGTTTCCAGGTTCCCCAAGATTCCACAGAACTTGAAGAAGGGAAGTCACCTTACAGGGGGGAAGATTTTCTAGGGCCCACTTTAACCAAATAGTCAAATTTAGTATCTAACCACTGGTGAGGCCTGGGGAGGGAGCCTGTGTGTCCCATGAGGAGACACATCACAGTATGTCTCTGGAATGACCATCCAAGAGTTGGCACCAGTCTGAAGTTGAGAACACAGGTCAATAGGCAAAGTGAACGACTGGGGTATTAAACACACCTGAGTCTCCAGTGCTGCTGATGTCAGGCTGGGAGGATGGTACAGTGGCCAAGAGCACCAGCCGCTCTCCCAGAGAATGTTGGTATGATTTCCAGCACCCACACGGCAGCCCACAAGGGTGTGTAACTCCAACCTCAGGGGATCCAGCGCCCTCTTCTGGCCTCCTTGGGCACAATGTATGCATGTAGTGCATAGACATGCGTGCAGGTAAAACATTCAAACATGTCAAAATAAAATTAAAGCTTTAAAAATGCTGGTGTCATCGAAAAAGAAAAAAAATGTTAAAGGTGAGGAACTGTTCTAGATAAAAACCAGGCTCGGAGCCATGCACACTCAGAGAATCTGGCGACCCAGGGTGAGGTCACTGATCTGGAGACGTAATCAAGGCTTGAAGCACAAGTGGGGACTGATGGGCTCCTGTGATACTGTCTTGGGGACAGCGAGGGTGAGGTGGCTTTAGTACAAGGTCCTTCTGGGATAACACATAAGGAAGAGTTTAGTGGTTATATGCTGAAGAGGAAGATGAGGGGGGAGGAAGAGTGAGAAGGAAGGGGACAGAGAGGGAAAAGTGAAAAGAGAGGGAGAAAGAGAGCAAGGGAGAGAAGGAGGAAGGGGGAAAGAGAGAAGAGACTGCATTGGCTCTTACATAGCTCCTAGGGGTTCTTTGCAATGGTATAGCCAAGGCTGAACGTCAGGGTCTCAATTTCCCCCCTTTGCTTGGCAGGCTGAGGCTGGTCCAAAACTTTCTGTCCTTTGACATCTGAGTGACCTGGCTGGAGAGCAGCCCTCCAGTAACCCCGTCTACATCTGTCACTGAAGGCAGTGTGGACAAGCACCCACCACACTGCCGGGAGAGCTTTCCTGACCTCCAACAGCACAGCAGGGAATCTGAGGAGATGGAGAAGGGGTAGAGGTGCTGTGTGCTGCACTTTCTTTGGCTGTCCCTGCTCCCTGACCATCCCTTCCCGGATCCCTGGCAGGCTCAGGGACTGTTAGTTCTTTTGGAATTCCTTCATTGGTTCTCCTCAGCCTCTCACAGACCTGCTGATGGGTGGTTCCCAACCTCTCGCAGCCTGCTCCCACTTCTGCAACGCTGCTTCCTGCTTCTCCTTTCTCTCTACCCTGGGGGAGTCGCCACAGCACCCATGGGCTGTTGTGTCCTTCTTTGCTCTCGCTCCCCACATCATCTTTCACTCCTCCCCATCTCTTTCAGTCTCTATCTCCCTCTATCTTGTCCTCTTTGAACACATGTGACCTCACTTCCCTCATATGTTCAATGGCGCCCCCTCTGCAGCACTTCGGGACTGCTGCCTATGGAGCTGGCTTACTTGGGTACAGGTCTGAACTGCAGTTGTTCAGGGAAGGAGTCCCTTCAGCCTCTCTGAACCTCAGTGGCCTCATTTCCCCAGTGGTGGTGTGAGCAGGACCACCCACACCGGACTGTGGGTTTCAGCCAGAAAGAACACAACCTTGGCCTCTGACAGACTCCTGAAACTCAACCCTGGTGACTCTAGACTCTTACGCACCTTGCACCCCAACAAAAGTTTCACCCCATGACTCTGCCCTTGCCAACTCTCTTCCTGGTTGGCCACTCTTTTTGCAGACCAGGACACAAGCTGCCTGCCACATCACCCTGGTCTCCTCCTCTGGATATTCTATCTACTTTTCAAAGGAATCTCCATGTTCTTTGACCCTTTCAATGCAAAGGTGACACTTTATTCCTCCCCCTTAAGTGGACTTGCTTCCAGAGGCTGGAAGTTCCCAGGCAGAAACAGTTGGTGACTTACTAGGCCTCTGCAGTGTGCCCCTAAGCTCTGGGTAGCCTGTTCCACAGCAGTTACACTTCTTTCTTTCTTTCTATGCCTTCATTCCAATGCCAGGCTGTTCGGGTTTGCTAGATTTTGTCTCCCAAACTATGGTTAAGGTCCACAAGGGTCAGCCACGCCCGTCCCCACAGCCTGGCACAAAGCTCAGTGACTATGTCAGGTAGCTCAGGCCAGGTCACTGTGGCCTCTGGAGCTTGGGCCTGCAGTCTGAGTCATCTTGCCAGGATCGGGATGCCTGCCTGCTCAGTTCCTGGCTTTCTGCACTCAGTCTTCGGAGCTCTCCAAGGCTTCTGCTGGTTTCTACCTGGCTGCCTGACAGGAAGCTTCATGCTACTGAAGAGGCACCTGGAGGAGGAAGAGAAGAATTGTGCCCATTCTCTCCTAAGTTATAGAATCAAAACAAACAAACAAACAAAGTATACAACAACAAAAACCCCAAAGTGTCATTCTACAGTGGGGCCAGAAACAGCTCAACTGCACAGTTTTGACAGCTGGGGTCCTGGCAGATGAGAGGCACAACAGTCCTGTCTTAAGCGACTCAGACTAATCATCTTCCCCACAAAGCCCATTACCCTTTGTAACTGGTTGTTTGTTGTTTACTCATCTATGTTTGCATCAGTTCATTTTCCCATTCCTTTAAGTTGTTGGTTAATCCAGTAACCTATCTGTCTATCTATCTACATATCTATCTACCATCTGTCTGTCTATCTATCTATCTATCTATCTATCTATCTATCTATCTATCTATCTATCTATCCAGCTATCTATCTATATGTCTGTGTCCATGCATCTATCTGACCACTCTAGAATAGGCCAGTCCTGGCTTCTGGTTCCCACGGTACTCTGTTGTGTGTTCTCATACAGGTTCATTGTTTCTCTGAACTACAATTCCCTCTGTGCAAGGTGAAGCTTGGACATACTTCCACACATCAGGGGCAGTGTGGATGTCTGGGAAAGGCTGGTCATTACCTCTCTAGAGTGATGGTGTGAGTCTGAGTCTGAATCAGTGGAGAAAGGGGATCAGGACCCTGCCTTGAACCCATGGAAGATCTCTAGTGCATTGGGTTCCTGATTCTCGAGGCTTGGAAGGTGGAGCGGCACCCTCCCCATGACCGCTACATGTATATCATGCCTTCCCACCAACCCCAAGGCTTCCATGGAGGGCTCTGGCTTCACCTTCTTCTACTCACACCCATGGATGGTGCTTGGTGTTCCTTGTACTTTGTTATTCTCAGATCATCAATGTTCTAGCACCAGCACTCTCCAGATGAGCTAACACAAGGTTATTCAACTGGGGCCCCAGACTGGCCCCTTTGATCTAATCCAAACCAGACAGGAGCACAAAGAACTGGAGAGGCCACACAGCCGAGGCAGAGCCCTCGGGATGGAGCTGCAGACCTCAGGCCAGACCCCTCTGCCTTCCTTGTCCCCAGTCACTCTGAGCCCTGTGGATGCCCAGAGCCACCTTACCTGTGTAGGGCCTTTGCACAAGTTCTGTCATTCCTGAGATCCCTTCCTTCTCCAAGAGAGGGAGCCAGGGAAAGGTGGAAGATGAGGGAGAAGACTGAGAGAGGAGAAGGGAGGAGGAGGGTTTTTATCTACAGTTTGTGTCTATCACTCTTTATATTCAGAGTTTCACGTACTGTTTGAATGGGCTGTTTGTGTGCCGGGGGCCCACAGTTGAGGGTCACTGGCCCTGCCTCAGCTGTGATGAGGGACTGGCTTGGAAGCTCTGGCCTGTAGTTCAGAGAAACACAGACTTCTGAGCCTGAATCTAAGGTAGGATGCCTCCAGAGCACTGGCTGGAAGAGCCTTCTCAGGAACCCTTTCTCAGCAGAGGCAGCCTAGATGGAAGAGAAGAGTAACAAGCCAGAAGCAGAGGACAGGCTGGGGCTGGCACAGAGAGCCCTGAATCCCATCTCCAGGTGACTCAGTGCCTGGCCTTGACCTTGGCATTGACCTCAAGATGCTTCAGCCAGCCTAGGATGTGCGTAGGAAGGTCTCCACAGCCAGCTGCGGCTGGCAGCCTGGGGGCCGGGTCACCCAAGGCCAGGCTTGCATCATCTTGGATTCTTTCTCTTCCCCACATGGCTTAATCTTGGCTGCTTTGCTCACTGCAGTAGATCAGCACCAGCCTGCCTTGGAATGGGTCCTATTTACAGCCACAGCTGGGACCCAGGGACCCAACCAGGGTGTGCCAGAGCAGGTGGCTTGCCTGGGAGCCAGAGAGACGCTGAAGTGCACACAGCAAGGTCCAGGTTCCAGGAGAGCCCACAGTCATCCAGAGCCTGAACTCCATCAGGACATAGGAGTCAGGGCGGCTGGCCCAATGCAACCTGATCAGAGAAGCCCAGCCCTGCTCAAGACAGCCACAGGAAGTGACTGAGCCCGGGGCCTAGGCCAAGAGCCCTGGAAGGCCAGCTCCGCAGCTTGGGGAGTCACTGGACTCCTCACATTACAGGAGCTGTTGTCATGGTTACGGGGGGTTTTAAGGTCTAGAAAGTGGAAACACAAGAAAGTGGAAACACATGACACCCAGCTACATTTAAGTGTCAGATCAACAGCCAGTGGAAGTCAATCCCAGGCAGTGCTTGAGATCTACTTATCCTAGATGTCGTTCTTTGTTTTCTGGAACTCACATGTACCGGGACTGCCCATGTTTGACCCACAGAGCTGTGGCTCCATTATTACTAAAGAAAATCCCTTGATGGAGGCTCCGAGACTCTTTCTACTCGATTGTGGACGTTAGGTATCAAATACGGATGTCAGCAGTGTCTGTGATGTCGATATTAATTAATAACAGTTGACACAAATGTTAACGCTCCTTCACAGAGTGTCTGCTCTACTCCAGACACACCCTTCGTCCTGTCACCACTCAGTGCCCGAGCACACTGCAACAGTGTCCCGTCGTCACTAGCTAGGCCATCCACGGAGTTCACTTCAAATAAATGCTACGAAGCGGTAGCCCCGACTGCTTGTGGTGGGGCACTGTGCTGAGTGGCCGGTGAGGGTCACCTCTCAGAGTGTCACCTGTCCCATACACAGAAATAATTTCTAGGTCATTGCAATACCTCCAGTTTGAAAATGAGGAAATTGAGTCCCAAGCTCAGAGACATCAAGAGGCAGGAAATTCAGCTCTACGAAAAGCAGATGGCTTCTGCCCAGAGCTCCACGCAGCCCTGGGCTTCTCCATCAGCCACACGGCACTGTGAGTTGGATCCAGGCTGGTCAAGGTGCTGCAGCACATGCTCCCTTCAGCCTCTTGAGAACAAAGCAAAGGGTTCCTTTGTACACAGTGAAGGGACCTGAGACAGACGCTTCCCGGCGCTGAGAGCTGCCGCCGCAGGGGAGTTTGGAGGGCATTGCTCTCGGGAGGCGGTGATTAAAGGTTAGATAGTTATTTTTTTCATTTCTGTGACTAAATATCTGATAAAAGCAACTTAGTGGAGGACAGGGTGTACTCTGTCACAGGCTGAGGGTACACTCCATGAGGACAGACAAGACATGAGACAGCAGGCCACACAGCACATCCGCAGCGAGGAGGCAGCGAGGCAGGAAGGCCTCCGTTCACTTTCTCCTTTTTATCCAGTCCTGGAGTCCAGCCTCGGATGGCTTTGCTCTCTCTGAGGGTGGGTCTCCCACCTCAGTTAACCTGTCACAGGCCTTCCCAGAGGTCTGTCTCTTAGGGGAGGCCAGGAGCCTGTCTGTTTGACAACACTGACATTGTAACCAACAGAGAAGCTCTTCAGGGCTCTGGGACCCTGAACACAAGAGCTTTGGGACTCTGAACACAATCTCCAGCCCCTCAGCCTGCCCCACACCTTCTACCTCAGGAATGGGGGTAACAACAGTCTAGATGGGCAGCTGTGGTCAGTGTCGGAACAGAGCCGCAGAGGGGGATCCGGTGTGGGGGGCTTCTTCTCAAGGTGAATCCAGCAGGCCCTCCAGGGCTTTGGGCGGCAGGAGGGGCACATGGCTGTGGCAGGCACCTGGAGCTTGGTTCTGCTCGGATCCCTGAGGGGCAGATCAGGGTGCACATTGGGCTGTTCTCAGACAGGTATGTGGAAGCAGGTGATCACTCCCTTTTCTTCACCTGAAATGATGGCACAGATTTGGTGTGTCTGACCCAGCAGTAGGATCTCAGGAGACAAATAGGCACAGCTTCAATCCCAATCACAGCTATATGCAGCTCTAGAAAATCCCCATCAAGATAAAAAACAAACAAACAAACAAACAAAAAACCCTTCTGCTAACACACTGACATCAACAGCAGCAACATCTGGGCATCATCAGTAATGAATGGCAACCTGACGTGAAAATCTATGAGCTTGATCTCACTCAGAAGCTTCAAGGCCAGTGCTAGCTGGGTGTCCAGCTGCCCAGAGAAGTACCCCAAGCCCCCTGTGGTCCAAGGAGGATCTGGGGAAGCTGTCTGGGTTCTGAGTGAAGTGGGTGTTGCCTGTCCTTCAGCCCAAAACCCTGTGTGGGCCAGGACACTCGCTGCAGAAGTCAGGTGCCCACAAAGCGTTCCCTGGGCTCTGGCGACAGACAAGTCCTGGGCTCTGATTTAGTATCACTCTAATCTGAGAAGAAGGAATGAAGAGGGAGAGACCAGAGGGCCGGGCAAAAACATCTAGGCTAAATGGCTGGGCTGACCGTGCATCTCTCACCCACAGGGAGAAAGGAATTGCTTTTGAAAGCAATTCCCAGGGTCTGGGGTTTTATCTGACTTGTCTCTTTGGGTCTCCAACTTAGCCACTAAATGGTGCCTGTAATTCTTCTTAGGTCCGACTTGTAAGATGAGAGAGTGAAGGCTCAGGGAAAAACAACTTGCCCAGGGTCACATAACAAGCAACCTGCAAAGTGAGGGTGAAGGACCGAGTTCCTCCCTCCCCGGGAGTGCTGAGAGACAGGCCTTGGCACGCATGGGTGGGGAGGCTGCTCTGAAGTCACTTCGTGGACTGGCCTCCTTCCCCAGCTCTCCAGCCCTCTGTAGTCACGTGGCTTCTCTGTCAGCTCTCTAGACTTGATAGTTTCATCTGCAAGACGAAGGGCATCAGAGTCCTTGTTCTGGCCCCGGCAGTACAAAACCATACAAAATATAAAGCCCACTCCCTTAGTGACATCCTTCCTCTACAGCTGCTTGGTGGAGATCTCAGGGGTTCCCTAGTGTGGCAGCAGCAGTGTCCTTCCTTAACCTGGGGGCTCTGACGTGGGGCACGCAGTGAGCCCACCACAGTCTGTGCAGTTCTTTGGCGTTGAGCATCTTAGCTGGTATGTGCAGCCTGGCAGGCTGGCCATCTTCCAGTCCAGTAGGCAGAGGTGTGAGGGACAGGGCTCCGTCTTCCAGAGCCCATGGGCCTCTACCTCAAGGCCACTTCTGGTCCCTGTGGGATGGAACCGGATGCATGCTTACTGCCCTGTGGGGTGTCAGTATCGATGGCTACCAGGACGGTGGGCTTCCATCTCCCCACGTCTCAGCCCCGTCTTCCCCCTCGCCTGAAACACACTGTAGTCATGTCTGTGACAGCCCATCTCTGTAACACACCATGGGGAAGTCACCTGTATTTTTTGTTGTTGTTGCTGTACAGGGACTTGAACCCAAGGCCTCAGCATGCTGGGTAAGAACAACAATACTACCTGCAGCTCTGACTGTTTTTCACTGGTTTTTGCTTTCATGTTTGTTTGTTTGTTTGTTTCCCATTTGAGACAGAGGTTGGCTGAGTTGCCCAGGCTGGAACTCACTCACTCCGTAGCCTGGGCAAGCTTGAGCTTAATCCTCCAATCTTAGCTTCTTCAGTAACTGGGGTATTGGGCTTATGCCATTGGGCTTAGCTATCTGTGGGAAAAAAAAGAAGGGAAGAGGGAGAGATGAGGCAGCAAGGAGAAGGAAAGAAAGAGGGAAAGAAAGAAGGAAAGAGAGAGAGAAAGAAAGAGGAAAAGAAAGAATTAAAGAGAAAGAAAGGGAAAGCAAGAGACAGAAAGGAAGAGAGAGAAAGAAGAAAGAGAGAGAAAGAAAGAGAGAGAGAAAGAAAGAAAGAAAGAAAGAAAGAAAGAAAGAAAGAAAGAAAGAAAGAAAGAAAGAAA
>NW_026590062.1:1534481-1539073 GCF_907164565.1 Psammomys obesus
AAAGAAAGAAAGAAAGAAAGAAAGAAAGAAAGAAAGAAAGAAAGAAAAACTAAAAGGGAGTGGCTTCCTCTGGCCGCTGGACTGAGTTACCTCACAGCCAGTTTTCTGGGTCAGGGCTGGGGGTATGCGAATCTCTCATGCAAGGCTTTTGGCAGCAGAGCCAGTTGGGTTCCTAAAGATTATTATTTTAGCAAACCCATCTTGGATGTGTCCAGAGTCGGCAGGAGGCTCTGCAGTGCTCTCCAAGAAAGTGCACACGGCTGCTCGATTCTTATTTCAGTCAGGCCCAGGGAGGGGTTCTGTTTTGCTCGGCTTGTGTTTCTGGAAAAACAGGCCATTGGGAAGAGCCTTGGGATGTGGATGGAGAGCTCAGTGCATCTGGGGAGAATAGGATAGCTGTAGGACCAGGGCCTCCATACTGCTGTCTCTTCTTGCATTGGGGAACCCCAAAAGGAAGCAGCCTGGAGACCATGCTGTGATGAGGTCCTTATGCCTCATTCCTGACCAACATCAACTCCAGGCCTCCAGAGCAGGGAGTGTGGCAGGGGCATGGCCTGGATTGATGGTTCACTGTGATTAGCTATCACCTGGATGTTGCTGGCCCACTGGGGTAAAGAGGCTTGAAAGCTTATTTCTGGCCTGGCTCCTGCCCTTCCTTCTAGCCTTGCCCCTGGCTACCCCCTCTTTCCGAGACTCCCAGAGAAGCATCCACCTGCAGCCCCAGGCCCCAGGCTCCAGGCTCCTCCTTGTGTCTGGGAGCTCCTTCTGAGGCAGCTCAGCTCTCTCTGTCTCATTGTCTGGGTATCCTAAACAGTACCTAAACAGTATCCTAAACAGTACCTGACCTCCATGCGTCAGAGGTCCTGCTATGCGTTCTGATGTTCTGGCTGGATTGTACTAGGAAGCCAGTCTGTGTCCCTCGGTGACCCCAAAGCCACCTCTTTGCTCCTTGCTGTGCTCAACACGGCACAGGGAAAACCTCCCCAAGGCAGCTTGCAGATAGCCGTCTCTCAGCCAAGGGCAGAGCCCAGGATAACAGACAGACAAACAGATGGATGGGAGGCTCCAGCTTCTTGCCACAGTCAAGTGTCATCACGGTCCCATCCTATCACCTTCAGTACTTGGTAGCCACCCCTCAGGTGACTGAAATTGCATTCTGTCCTCTTGAGCAGGGCCTCTTTCCCAGCACACCCAGAATCTCTAGGGTCGAGACTTCTCCAAAACCTCCCGCAGGATCCTGGTGTGAAAAGCTCACTCCTCTCTGCATCTCGCCAGCTTTCTGGGGGACCACCACGGCTTCCAGCCCACAGCGGCCTCATCGGCCACACATCGCAAGTCTGGGTGGGTGTCGACTGTCTCTGACTTTGGAGACTCGAGCCCTGGACTTAGTTTTATGGGCTTTGGCTGTCGAGGGCAGCTGACGACTCCATCCATCAAGCAGGGGCCGCTCCAATACTAATGCTGAATTTATAGAAGTGGTTAAACAAAGTGTTGACAATATGGACGATGTGTTTCTGATTAACACAGGATTCCGAATGAAGCTGCCATCTGCGCGGGGGGGGGGGGGCGGCGGCAGGGGGGTGTCTGTAAAATACAGCAGTGAATTCCCAGGCCCTGGCGACTCTGGACTCTGACTAGACTGGATTGCCAGAGGTTGCGCAAGGAGCTCTTGAGTCTGACACTGCTGCTACGAGACCTCATGCACAAACCCAGAGCCATCCCTCCCTTCCCCTTCCCTCTGTTTTCTTGAGAGATTAAATCTGAGCTCTGTTCCAGCCTTAAGCATTTCCATCAGGATGTTCCGTCAGCTCCAAACCCTGCCCTCAGCCTGACCCCTCTTCCAAGGTGACCTGAATCATGGTGGGGCACTTTCTGGGTGCTCCTTGCTTTCTTAAATCTTGTCTCTTGTCATTAAGAGAAAGTGTGCTGGGCATCTGAATTTTAGAAAGATCCTTCTAAAACAGTGCCTCTCACTAGGAGTTGCAGTCTGGCCCAGAGCACTTCTTTGCCTCGTTGCTCCCTGTTGCCCCAGAGTCCTCTTTCCCCAGTGTCCCTTTACCTCAGTTATCCCCTCGCTCTACTGTCTTCCTTACTCCAGTGTTCCCCTTGCCTTATTGCCCCCTTGCTCCAGTGCCCCACATGAGAGCATAAAATTCCATAGCCACAGCACATTGTTAGAGCTAGCAAATTTCCTCTGGTGCCGCACTGGGCCTCTTAGGCGAGATTGAACATGATTATTTTTAAACAGCCTATAAAATTTTAACATGTGTTAAGACAGGCAACTCCCACCAGCTGAGGAGGGAGGATACCCCCATTCTCACGCTGAAGGCCCCTGGGGTTACCCCTGTGATGTTCACTGTGGGAGTATGGCAGACACAGGGTTGAATGATGTGTGAGCTTCAAGATCAGCCTCCATGTCTGGCTTATCCAGACAAGGTCTGGCTATGTAGCCCAGGTTGACCCCAAACTCCTGATCTTCCTACTTCAGCCTCCAGATCATGGAGATCACAGGTATGTGTCACACAAGGCTCCATAACTAACCTTTGTTTTCTCAGCATTATCCCTTTGCATTGGTGAATACTATTCCAGTGAATGGATATGCCACAGTCTGTCCACTCACAGGTTGAAGAACACCAGCTGGAAAAAAACTGGCTGTTAAGATTCTTATGCATAAAGCGCTAATGAATATTCATGGACAGGCTTATGTGAGCATCAACAGCTAACAGATAAGGTATCAGAGACTGAAGGGGTGACAGGCCATAAAGTAACACAGGCAGGAGCAGCTGAATCAAGAAGTGAACACGGGTACAAACTTAGAGTCCACCTCTAAGTTTCCATGTCTGAGATGGAAACCCTTACGATTAAAACAACCCTGAAGGCCCCACGAGCCTGAGCAGAAAGAAGATGCAGAGTTAATGGGATCTGATGTCCCTGTGAGAGTGTGCCATGTCTCTTAGAGGTACCGAAAGACCCTCATGAGCCAGAAAACTTAAGAGTGGAGACTGGCCCAGCTTGGTGGGACTTCCCACAGACACTCCCATACTCTGTCTGATGACAATGCATTGGCCATTCACCTTCTGCTGTGACATCTCCTCTCCTGGTCTTACTCATAGTCCCCTTTTCACGGCCCTTCCGCGGAGCACACCACTTCACTCTGCCCAACACAGTCATGTCTTTTAGCAGCCATCTCCTTGCCACACATTTTCTTCTTATCTCCCCCACCCAAGTGCCCCATTCTGAAATATCTATCTGCTGTGCAGACAGTTCAGTAACTAAGCCAAATGCTGTGAGGCCTAAGGAGCTGCCAGGCACAGAGATGAAGCCTGAGACCTGGAAAAACCAGCAATTCCTGTGCCAGCCTTCAAGAGGCTGGGCCTGCAGGTGCTGGATCTGTGGAACTGGAGTTGGACCCTCGGGTTTAGGTCCCGTGTAGGCTCTCCCTGGGCTGGGCCCAGCTTCCTTTGCAGAAGCCTATTGGAAGGACGTGGGGTGGCAAGAATTTGCGTGTGCATTCTTCATGGCTCCTGACAGTCTATGCTGTGCTGAGGTGATGGCATCCCAGTCCCCAGAGTGACCCGCATAGGCTATCTTCCCCCACTGTGGCACACAGAGAGAGGGAGAGCAGGCACAGAGGCTGAATGTGCACCAGCTCTGTCAGGTCCACCCTCTCCACCCTCCCACCTGTAGCTCGGCTCCCCAGGGCCTGCGGCTCATTCTGCACTTCATTTCCGCCCTCCCTAGCCTCCTGTGCCCCATAAAACCCAATCTCCTCTTGTTTTCAGCTCAATTAAGGGGCTGTAATTCCACCCAGAGGGGCACACACTGGACGTGTGAGCAATGGTCAGGCGGGGCTGGAGGGAGGGGTGGGAGCAGACCACAGGGGGCAGAGAGAGAGAGAGAGAGAGAGAGAGAGAGAGAGAGAGAGAAGAGAGTCTCCATGAAAGGCACCACCATCACACCCACTCCCGGGCCAAGGAAAGGCTCCCCACCCTCAATTTCCCCATTTGTATCACCATTGTGGATCATGATTCCTGATTCTTTATTTATTCAGACTCCAGCATTGTTGTTTAAAAGTAACTTAGTTCCAAGCTAAGGTCTAAAACAAAACAAAACAAAACAAAACAAACAAACAAAAAAAAAACCACACACACACCTAATTTAATGATGGATTAAAACTACATCACCCTTGGACCCCGCCAGGAAGGCTGCCTGCAGGAATTCCTTCTCTGGAATGTTTATGCAGGTGTTTAAAGCCATCCCTGCAAGGATGGCCACTGTAGGGGAGGGCGGTGGCCACCGCACTGCAGCCTTGCCGAAAAACACCTTTTAGCAGCAAGGCGGATGGACGAGAAGCAGATGTGAGACTTGGTAACAAGCTTGAAACCCCACACTTAGGTGAGACAGACATTCGGGGTCAGCCCAGCTACACAAGGACCCTGGAGCCAGCATGGGCTACATGGAACCTTGTCTCAAAAGTCTCATATTAGCCACAATAATAATGAATCCTGAAAGCAGATCTACACCCACCTGATGGGTGGAAGCTAGTCCTTCTCCTTCTCCTTCTCCTTCTCCTTCTCCTTCTCCTTCTCCTT
>NW_026590062.1:1539083-1560600 GCF_907164565.1 Psammomys obesus
CTTCTCCTTCTCCTTCTCCTTCTCCTTCTCCTTCTCCTTCTCCTTCTTCTTCTTCTTCTTCTTCTTCTTCTTCTTCTTCTTCTTCTTCTCCTTTTAAAGGTTTTTCAAGACAAGGTTTCTCTGTGTAGCCCTGGCTGTCCTGAAACCCACTCTGTAGACCAGGCTGGCCTCGAACTCACAGAGATTGGCCTGTTTCTGCCTGGGATTAAAGGCCTGCGCCACCACCACCCGACTTGTAAAAGCTATTCTTAAAGAAAATAGGCCTCCTTGGTGCTGCTCTTCGGGGAAGAGTTCCAGGAAGCCAAGAGCCCCATCCTTATCATATGTCAAGTCCCTGGAATCTAAAAGCGCCTTAGTGTTAGCCTAAGACCTGCATATCTTAAACCACCCTGGGGGCTTCCCTGCCTATTCAACAGAAATGCCACGAGGACATCACCCTTTAGCTCGTGTGCCCGTGTGTGTCCCCATGTGTGTGCCTGCCTGCGTGTACACGTGTGTGTTTATGTGTGGTCCTGTGAGTACGCATGTGCATGTATGTGTGTGCGTACGTATGTATGTGCTTGTGCACCCATGTGCACATGTGTTTAGGTGTTCTTGCTCTTGCATGTGTAGGCCAGAGGCCTGTATCATTCAGGTGTCTTCCTCATCTTTGTCCACAGCTCACGGCTCTGGCTAGCTTGACTGAACACACAGCTCCAGGGTCCTGCTGTCTCCACCTGCAAGCAGATACGGCTGCCATGCCTGGTATTGTACGTGGGCTGTGGGCAGAGAGGTCCAGGCCCTCTTACTAGCAAGGCAGGCACGTTGTTGGCCTCACCGTCTCTCTGCTTTCAGCTGCTGTGACTTTCTTGTGGAGGTGGGAAAATCTGTGGCTCAGCACCAGGCACATCTAGATGGGAATGCGAATTTCTTCAGTTAAGCCAGAGCAGAGAGTTCTTATCAGACTCCAGTCCAGAGAGAAGCACAGGTGGAACTGCACGTCATGAGAAACACTGATTTCTGCTTCTTCAGGTCCTTATCAGCCAGCCTGGGTGACACCAACAGGGCAGCATGAGGGGCCTCAGGACAGAGCCGTAGCCACCTTATCCCCACCGTGTGCAACGGGCACTTAGTCAGGTCCTGGATGTAGCTGGGGCTCAACAAATATGGTGGTGGATGGTTTTTAAATAGGTGCAAAAGAGGGACTACCATGGGGGTCATGGTCACGGTCACAGACCCCGGTTGTGCCGAGTTTTGTGCCTGTGGTAAATACAGTGGTGAACATTGGTCCTCTCAGGACACATCTGGAGGCAGCCAGGACTCTGGTGTCCTCTCCCTCAAAACTGCTGGTTTCCTCTCTGGGCCTCTGAGTCACTCCAGGGTGGAGAATTAGGCCCTGGCCACCAAAAGCGTGGCTTTGAATGCAGCCAAAACAAATGGTTGGGCTGGTCCCTGTGGGGAGTGTCATTTCATCCGCAGTTCACAAAGAGGCTTTTGACTGAAGGCAGGGAGTCACTCCGCTAGCAGGGACAGAGCTTCTCAGACATTCATCCTGCTGGCTGTGTTCGGGTGGTTCTAGAGGCTCTTTCAGGCTGGGGACGCCTGGATGAGCAGATGGCAGTCAACACTGGATGGAAATGCTCAAGACAAGTTTCAAGCCTTAGGTGAGAAAGCTCCTCCTCACCAAGGAAGGCATGGTGTTGCTGTTTACCTGCCAGTCCTCACACTCAGGAGACTGAGGCCCTGGCCAGAGAGCCTGGGACCCTCTGATTACAGAGAAAGATCATAGTGCCCAAGCCAGGTAACAATATAAGTGTGTTACTTGTGGAGCTGCATTCCCATCCTGGTATAACTGGAGACTTCAGGGGAAAGCCTTTGCTCCTGTTGCCTCCCTACTAGGCGTGTCCCCACCCCAATTGGAGAGAGACTTTACTTGGCTCTCACAGGAGGAAGAACACATAAAAAGCCCTATTGACACAGTAAGTCCTTCAGTACTTACTCCAGCTTTAGGTTTAAGCAAGCCCAGGAAGAATGGGGCTGGGACCTAAGACCACAGTTCAGAAACCCAGGTTCTCTTGGTCCTGTTTATCCTCCACTCAGCTCAGCTCTGGGGGCCCCCTCATGGATCTATATCATGAGAAGGGGACCAGCATGGTCCCCACGGGTTACCTGCTCTTGCTGTCATCGCTCTTGCCCTGAGCTGGCTTCCACGGAGGAGGCTTGCTCTGCCAGGGAACTTGAGGTCCCTTGTCATATGGATGCTGACGGCACAGTTGTGGTCTTCTTGACTCAAGAGGAAGAATAAAGATCTTTAGCTTTGAAGGGGGGCAAGAGAAAGCGGGTGGGAAGAGGCCAGCAGGTTCTGAGACAAAGTTGAAGGACAGACAGACTATTTGAAGGCATGGTGGAAGGCATGGGTCTTTACGTGACTTTAGGCCCAGATGAAGAGTTAAGGCTGCCAGCAAAAGCAGTTTTGAAGTAACTTGTTATGCACAGAGCCCTGATGGCCTCCTAGCATGGGGAAGGGGAGCTAACCCTGCCCCAGAGCTGGAAGAGACTACAGTCATTGATTTCCTCATTCAGTTCAACTTCTCCTTCCACTACTTCCTCTTCCTCCACTTCCTGGAGCAAAATGGCGGGGTTCTTCCTAGGAAGTGCATTGCAGGTAGGTGGGCTGAGTTCTGTCTCCCTCTGCTTCCTGGGCCTCTGATTCCAGGCTGTTTGCCAAGAGTAAGTACTTGGGCAGCGCTATGGGGCCCTGGGTTTGACCCATGGCATGAGGATGGGAGCTGAGCTGCAGGGCTTCAAAGACAAAGAAAATAATCACAGTTAAGATCTGACCTCAGAGCACCTGCGCTGGCAGGGCCACAGCCAGGCATGCGAGGCTTGCTCTCTGATGACGGTGTGTCCTTTATAGAAGATGCTTGTGAAGACTGAGACTGAGAGAAAGAAATAGACAGACCTGTCACCTGCAGACTATGTCCATCCCAAGTGTCTTTCATACATGGGGTGCTGGGTTCTGGGTGTTCTGGAGTCTGCTCAGAACACAGAGGGGACTCGGTGAGTGAGCCATGAAGATGCAGGAGCTGAGCAGGGATAGTCAGCTATGAATGGGAGTGAGGGCAGGGACCGATACCACAGGGTGAGACCTGAGCAGAGCTGGAACATGCATCACTCCTATGGCTTAGCCACTGTGTGTGCCAGGCACCCTGCCTCCCGGAGATGCCAAGGTAGGCCGTACACCAATCTGTGCTAAGCAACCAGACCCTAGAAACATTCCTCACTCTTTTCCAGTGCGGAGCCTGACTCCCTTCCTTCTTAGGCCAGGCCAAGACTGTGTGAAAGCAGCTGGCTTTGATGCGGGCATTTAAAAGTCTGGAAGAGACCAAGACACTTCGCCCTCCCCCTCACCTCCCCGACACTCCACCTCTGCCATCCTCCTTCTTCAGTGCCATTCTGTTGCTCTCCTCTCCCCACAGGCCGAGTGGACACTCTCTGCTGCAGTCCCTTCCTGCTACTGTTCCTTCTTTTCCCTGCCATCTCAAGGGGGATATTCCCAGCCCAGGGGTCAAGAGGGCAAGAACAGCTCTGGCACAGCAGCGGCAGAGAAAGGACGTCAGGGCAGTGGGTACAGCTTGGTAGTGTAGGGAGACCTCCCCGCCGGGGCTGCTGTCGATGACTCTAGTCATACGGCCACCATTGGCCTCCTCTCTCCCTCTGGTAGATTCCTGCAATCTTACAGGTACCACGTCAAGGAAGGGCATCAGCCTCAGGAGCACCCTCCCTGGAGACAGGTCCCCTGAGGTCAGAGGGCTTGCTACAGGAAAACAAGTTGGAGTTAGTAGCTGAGAAAGGAATCCCGAGGAAGCCAGAGGAAGGAAGCAGCTCCCCGTGTCCCTAGGAAAGTGTGAGCACGGTGGCTGTGGCCTGTGGCAGTTCATGTCCACATGGGGTTGCCGGGGACAGGGGGCACCAGAGGACTGAGATCCAGGGTCCCTGTGTGTTCCCTCTGCCTAGCCTACTTCCGCTTATGCTGCCTTCAGGAACCCCAGGATATGCTGCTACCTCCCACATCCCCCCAGTGACCACAGGCTTGGGGTCCAGGACAGAGTTACTTGAGCATCAGCTGCCGCTCAATGACACATGTCATCTCAGTAAAGTTCTGCCTGGTGGACAGAGTTGCCAAAGGGAGACACAGGGGAGACTAACAGGATTGTTTTTTTTTTTTTTTTTTGAGATAGGGTCTCACATATAGCCCTGGCTGCCCTAAAATTCACTCTGTAGACCAGGCTGGCCTTGAATTCAGAGATCCACCTGCTTCTGCCTCCCAAGTGCTGGGATTGAAGGTGTGTGCCACCACACCCGGCTAATTCTTTTGTTTTGACTTGCTACATGTTTAATAAAATGACTCACTCAAAGCTGAACTTGTAGCTATTGAAGGTCACTCTAGCTTCATCTCTTAGGCCAGGTCTCTGCAGCAATGTCTGCTTCGGCCCCAAGCTCTGCCCCTCCCAGAAGAATAAGGGCTGTCTCTGCTGTTTCTGTCCTGTGAGCCAATATGATCTCCATCTCCAGGCCCCACCCACTTGGCTGGGACACACTCTGAAAGGTCAGCTGAGCATTCCCTGCAGAAGTCCGAAGCCAGGCTTAGCTCTGGCATTCTGGTCAGTAACTGAGATCCTGTTCTGCCCTCCACAATGCCTGCTCCAGCCTGAATGGGGACAAAGGACACAGGGACACCCTCAATGAGATAAGGAGTTGGGAACAGTGTGCCCCACCAGGGAATCACACACATATTCTCAAATGAGTAATCTATACTTAAAATATCAGTCATGTGTCTCCCCCAGCCAGCCCCTCTTGCTCTGCTTCCTCCTTATGCTAACTTACTAGGTGAACTGACCTTTCCTTCTTTGGTGGGAGCTGTTAAAGAATCATTTTAAATAGAGGTGAATCATGTCCCTTCTGTGATTAAGGAATAAACACACACTGGAGATATTGCCAGATGCGCTAGTGTGTGTGTGTGTGTGTGTGTGTGTGTGTGTGTGTGTGTGTGTGTAGGGGGTATTGGATGATTCCAGGCTGCAAAGAGGATTCAGACGACATGCCCACAGGCTGTCAGAAAGGCTGGGATGACACAAAACTGATTGATAACTCCAAGGTGCTGATCAGTTGTGTTTCCCTGATGTTATCCCCTGCAGCTGTGGCAGGCATCATGAGTCTACCAGGTTCTTCCTAGAAAGCCACGAGACAAAGCAAGCACGAAGAACCTTCCCTAACAGCTCAAAGACACCTTCTTTCCTTCCTTCATCCCATTCTAGAAGGGAGGCCGGGGGCTGTGTGGACCTAGGTCTCAGCTTCTTCACCCACAAAATGGAAATAGCAAAGACTCTCTTCTGTCAGGGACACGTGGCTCCGCTGAGATGCCAGCCTATGTGGAGGGAAGCCAGGGGCGTGGGGTTTCTGGAGCTGGTATGCCCCTCCATCCTGGTCCAGCTCATCTGGGTTCTGCTTACAAGGGCTGATGGCCCTCCACACCCTCCATGCCAATTTTGTTTCCATGGAAAGTTGGAGAAGTAGGTCTTGGTTTCCTATGCTTTTTTTTCTAAAATTGTGAAAACAGACATAGAGCCAGTGAGATAAAGAAACTGAGCCTATCCTGTTAGCCAGTCTGGGGGCTATGAGGGAAGCAAGGGATTAGCTAGGGAGGAGTTTCCGGACGACACAGGCATGTGCATCTATCCACTTGCGTGCACACACACATATGTGCACTGCGCACCTGTACTCATGCATGCCCAACTGTACATGCTCCAGCTTGTATCTCTGTAAGCGGCCAACTTCCGGCAAAGGTGGCAGCCACGGAAACTCTACAGGAGTCAGACTTTTAAAAGAGCCTGAGGCTGGCCAGGGAGCAGGGGAGAGAGAGAGGGAGAGAGAGAGAGAGAGAGAGAGAGAGAGAGAGAGAGAGAACAGATCTATGTCTCCTCAGACCACCCCTGGGCCCCAGCCCTCCCCCCCTGGTTTCCCCTTTTTCCCCCCCCCAAGCCCCGGCCCCCCCCCCCCCCCCCCGTGACTCATCCTGCAAGAATGTGGGGTTCTGAAACTCCTGGGATGAAGTCTTCCCATCCCCTTCAGTGGGAGGCCTTGGCCCTCAGAGGCAGTCTCCCATCTCCTTGGCCTAATTATTTCTCTGTGAAACACGACCAGTTCCCTGCTTCCCGGGAACGCATTCCCCATGCAAACATTTGGCAATTAAATGAGCTTTCCTTAACTGAGCACTTTGTAATGACTCTGAACCAAAGAGCAGTGGATTAAGAGTCCCATTTGTGCTGGTGACTTGAAAGCACACTCAAACCTCAGGGAGGCACACAATGAGCCCACGCAGGGAGGCTGTGAGATTGAATTTCTCATTCATTCACGCATCAACCAACCAATGGCATGGCACGTTTCCAGGAGCGCCATGTGTTCCAGAGGACACAGTGAATAATGTCACTAGTGGCAGTGCCAGGGACTGTGCTCAGAAGTGAAAGGAACACCGTAGCAGATAGTAGGACAGAGATCACTTTTAAAGCTAGCTCCAGCAGGCACCGACATGCCGATGTTCAAAACAATCAGGTCATCACCACCACCACCACCATCATCACTTACAACCATCACTATGATCATGATCAGAATCACTATCACCATCATCACAGCCATCATCGTCACCCACCTATACCATCACCATCATTATCAACATTGCCATCATCACCACCAAAACCATCACAATCAGCACCATCATCACCATCGCCACCATCTTAATCAACACCAACACCGTCATCGTTACCATCATCAGTACTCCCACCATCATCATGACCATTGCCATCACTATCACCACCATCACAGAACTAAAACCTTTGCCTTCTGTCCCTTTCTGCTTGCGCTCTGCCTGGTTTCTGCCACAGCCAGGGTCTTCAGAATCAGCCTGTTTGTCTCTATCTGTTGTTTCCTCCATATTTGGTGACTTCCTCCTTTCTGACCTGTGCAGTGAACACTGTGTTCTAGATCTCCCCTGAGACCCCACCTGAAACTCAGAGAAATGCCCTAGTTTTGGAGACCTGCATTGCTATGTGGTGGAGTCAGAGCTTTACAGAGGCCAAGCTAAAGGGGGAGAGCCTCTGCTCTGACCTCCGTAAGCTGCGTGACGTCATCCAGCGGCCTCCCCTCTCTGATCTATAGGTCTCTCACCTTTCAAACAGAATGCTCCTTCCATGTGGCATCAGTGCTTGAACTGGTACTGTATTGCGTAGCAGTGTGAGTTTGCTGAGGAGGAAAGATGAAGCCTCCCAGCGAAGCCACAGAGGATTTTGCAGATGTTCTTGGAGAGGAGCCGGCAGAGAACTTTCTTCATCATGTGGCACACAGCAGAGTGGACTCCATGGGTCATCAGGAGCCCTGTGTATGAATGCACACCCCCACACAAGGTAGCAGGCAGCCAGGGAGTGAGGAGGTTGGGGATTCGTAGGCCAGCTTTCCCTTGTTCCATTGCCAGTAGCAAACTGTAATAGATGCTCACTGAGGGATGATTTCCCAAGCCTGGCTCCTGCAGAGTAGATGGCCTGACAGGACACCTTCCCATTAGGTCAGTAGATTAAGTTTCATCTGGTCAAAACAAGGTGTCATCAATCTAAAAAGCAAAGCCTCCAGCATGTGTTGCAGCAAAGGCAGGGACTGGGAGGAAAATGAGCTCTGGACAACAGGGAAATGCTTTGGCCATGGACAGATCCATCCCCCTGTCAGGCTGGGCCCCATCCCACTGTATGGTCATCTGTGTCCCAGAGCTGCATGGCCAATGAGGCTCTGTGGTTTGAAGCCTGTGACACCCCCCCCCCCCCGCCAGCAGGTAGATTAACAGGTGGGGACTACAGCCCTGTCGGCATCAGTCACACTCGGTGTTTCTCTTCCGTCTAAAGGGATGGCTGACTTCCTGGCTCCACATGGTCATTCCAGTCTTCATATGTTTAGGGACAAAGCCACAGCTGGAGAACTGTCAAGTCTTGGAGTCAGGGTGGTGGTTCATGGGTGAAGAATGAGACCAAGGCAGAAACTTCCATAATCTCAGAGGACGATGAGGCTAGGGCAGCGGAACTCCGAGCAATGTGCTGCAAGCCAGGCTTCTTCAGTGATCCAGGTGAGTGCCCAGGGTGGCTGGTAGTCTTGAGGCTCAGGATGAGAAGCAACTGCCCCCTGTGATGAGGTAGAGAACCCAGGGGCATGGTTCTCTGTTCTGTCTGAAGTACCCACTGTATAAGTTGGGACCATGACAGTTCTGCTGTCATCTTAGCCAGCCCTCAGCAAGGCCTGGACTGTTCATCACTGGAGGTAACACTTCACCCTAAGGAGGTGCTGGGTTCCCAGGCAAGGGCTCTTCCATCTTGTGTCTTATCTCCCTTCTTTGGCTCAGGCCTCTTCCAACCTGCCCTTTCTTGTTCCAGTCAAGGCTGAAGATGCAAAGAAGTTACTTCCTCACCCAAGTCACCACAGGTTACAGGAACCCCACAGCAGGACTGAGCCACCAGCAGGGCTGGGAGTCAGCAGGAACGTAGAGTTCCCATCAGGGCAGGCCTGCGGGACAGCCACCCAGGATAAGCGTGATGAGCTGGTGAGAGCAGCTGTGCCTGCAGCTGGTCACCGTGAGAACCACTTCGGTCCCCATTTGGTGACGGCTATCCTTGGGGCCCTCTTGCAGACCTGAGCTGAGAGGAGGGTGGCAGGACTGTGTTGATGTGGATTGCTGAGCTGGGGCTTCTGGTCTTGGCTCCCAGTCTTCCTCAGTTTAAACCTAGAAGGCTAGAGTGGGCGCTGCAGAATGAACTGTGTTCAAGGGGCTTTCTGTGTTCTTCCTCTGCGAGAGCGATGAGCAAAACATCTCTTTACTTGGGAAGAGGATAAGCCTAGTGGGGGAGGGGAAAGGCTCAGGCTTTGCCCTAAAAACACAGCCAGAGAAAGATGTGGCTTGGATGAGCTAGGTCTCTCAGCCTGAGGCATTGTGGGGCAGTGGCCAAGGCCACTAACTTGCCAATGGACCTAGCTCTGGGGACAGAACCTTCTTCAAAGGACACTCAAGCAGCTGCTCCAAGTGTCCCAGCACATGTGGCTGCAAAGGTCTGAACCGCTGTCTCCATGTGCCGACGGAACCTGAGCCTCAGAAGGGGCTATCAGGCCACACAGAAAATGCCAGAACCTTCTCCTAAAAGAGCCGCAGGACTCTCCCCAACGCCCCCGGGACGGGATCATGCCAAACAGCCAAAAGCGCATGTACTCACGTGCCTGAGGAGTCGTTTCCAGGCAGCTGGCGGGCCTGCCGCTCGCGCCTGCCATCCCACACCTCATGGTTCTGCTGCAGCCCACACGACGAAGGGAGACAGCTCCCTTCTGCACAGCTGCCAGGAGCCAGGCCTGCCAACTGTGCCTGGTGCAGCTGCCTCTGCAGCCACCCCAGCCTCCCTCCTGCTGGCTTGTTCTGGAAAGCCTGGCATTTCTTCTCTTGTCTTCCTCCTTCCCAACGGTGTGGCTGGATTTCAGCGAAACTGGTGATAATAGATACAACATCCGGGATGAAGGAAGCCACAGGGTGGCTGTGAACATGCCTACAATTGGATTCTGCCCAAATTTGTCTGTTGATTTATTTATTTATTTTTAACAGTGTAAAACATGGCGGGATGCAGGCACAGGATACCTTGGCTTTTGTGAGCATGGACTGGGGACATTCATTTGCAAGCAAACAGTCTAGAGTCCATGCTTTTCTGTATGACCTGAGTTAAGCGTCCTTGCCTCTCTTGAGGGAATCAACAGCGGGATTTACTGAATGATACCTAGAGCCACCACACGTCCCTCGGTGTTTCTAGAGTGCTGGTGGGTTTGCATTTTCAGCAAGGAAATTGAACCCAGGACCATGCACACACAGCAGGTCAGCGCTTTGTGTCTGAACTATATCCTCAGGTATTAGGTTTTATTTTTTAATTTTTTGAGACAGGGTCTCTCTCTCTCTGTCTGTAGCCCAGGATTACTTTGATTAGACTTGTGACCCTTCAATCTAAGCCTTGTAAGTGCCGGGATACAGGTGGCCACCACTGTCACCAGGAAGATGTGTCACCTTTGAAATGCTGGGTAAAGGCTTTATGCATGTTAGACTTGCTCTGCCGAGTCCAGCTTCTCTAAAGGTGCTCAGTCGAAGGGCCTTGCAGCTGATTCCACAGATCAAGGCTATTGAAGAAACTAGGCTCCATTCATAGACACGGACTCTGAGACCCAGAGAGGGAAAGACACTTTCTCAAAGTCACATGCTGTGACTATCACCTGGACCTCAGCTCCACTCAATGGCAGTAAAAGACACCACATTAACTGAGCAACTACTTGCATGCCAAGCAGAGCACATGCAGGGTCCTGCTCCCTTCTGACCAAATGCTAGTGCCTCCATGCCAAGATGCCGCATTCTGCCTCCAGGGCCCGGGGTTTCCCACTGTTCTCCTAGCAGACTGTGTCCTCTAGGAAGCAGGACGGTGTCGCCCGTGTATACTGCTCACTGTCCATGGCGTGGGGACACCACGAGGGCCGCGGGGAACACGGGGAATAAGGCCTGGTCCTTCATCAGCTAGAACTGCAACCCAGACCTGAAAATCAGCTTCAAAAGATAAACCAATTAGATTTTAAGAAAGAACAAGGCATGCACAGCGCTAGTGCCGTGGCAACAATGGCGCAGCAGCAGCCCCTGCTGAATCCGTCGGGGGTCTCCGTCCCCTAGACTCCATGACTCCCATGTAGCCATTTCCCAACTCCACGTATAGAGATCAGCATGGAGAGAGGCCACCGGAGGGACAGCCGAGGGGGAAATGCCTCCAGCTGGGGGAGGCCGCTCCTGCTGAGGTACCTTCTCCATCAGGGCTCCATCATGCTCAGGGCTGCATCAGATCTGTGATCCCCCATGAGTGCTGCTCTAAGTGGTTGCACACAAGGTTTTCCATTTCTGTCCCAGATCGTGGCCCCCAGGGTACCCCCATTAAGCAGGTCCAAGAAGTATCATGCCCTGGAGACGCTTGACTCCTACCCTGGAGGCTCCTGACCGCTGGCCAGGCATCTGGTCCCTCCTCACAGCCACCATGGACCCCACTTGTTGCTAGTGGCCTGTTGGTAGGATTTAAAGGCAGGATAATATTTACACAGCCAAGGCCTCCTGAGGCACCCTAAACACCGTAAAAAGGATTTTCAGGGCTTAATGAGCGTTAGTGAGCCCGACAGGATAATGCGGCACTGGTGGCTTTAATCTGATCTGGCCCTTTCCGCACAGTGGGCTCCGAGGCCAGATCGGCTTGGAGCCTGGGCCCGGCCTGTTGCCTTGTGGTGTTTGCCTCTCCTCTTATCTCCGTGGAACTCTGTGGTGTTACCCATGCTGCGTAGCCACAAACTGTCAGCGTCAGCTGTTGAAGGCTCTGTGAAACCACGTAAGTACGTTGGGGTTCAGTGCTGGAGGAGGGGGAAGAACACAGAATTGCTTCAACTCCTCTTTAAAAGGCAGAGTAGAACAAGCCCTTTAAAACATTATTATTATTATTATGATGATGATGATGATTATTATTATTATACAGAGTCTCTCTCCATCTCGGGATCCATTAACAGTCAAATTTCCCTCTGCTTCTCAGCTAAGGGAGGGGGGCTTATGAGCTAGCTCCCCACCACCACTACATGCTTGAGTGTTGACTAGTTTGATCCTGTGCAGGCCACCAGAGCTGTTGTGAGGTCATGAGTGCAGCTGTCTTGGACTTGCCAGAAGACACTGCTTCCATCATCTCCTTCATGTCCTCTGGCTCTGACAGCCTTCCTTTCCTACCTCCGTAACTGTCTCAGAGCCTGGGGCAGAGGGGCAGGGGTGGGGTGAAGATGTATGAATGCACGTATGTCCGCAGCATTCCCTCGAGGTTCTTTACACACAGCCTGCAGATGGATTGGAATATATGCAGCTCGTTCGTGAGTGGAACATTCTCAGATGTCAATTCCGGGAGCCCAAACCCCTCACTACCTCAGAGATCTGTCACCACGCGTGCTCTTAGGCCCTACATTTTCCTAGAACCTTTTCTAAGGGGACTCACCGGGCTTGAGAGCTGTGGGGCTGGCTTTCACTCAGCATACAAAGCTGGTCATTCTCACTATACTGTAGGATGTCTTCCTGTTTGTGGTCACAGGATGGTTCCCAGCTGGAGCTTCTGGGAAGGAGGCTGTTGGGAGCAGCTGCTTCCATGGTGTGTGTTTGGGTCTCAGCAGAGACAGACGCCGGGATTCTGTCATACTGCAACAACCCTTTCCTAAGGTGGTTCTGGCACTTTCCATCCCACTAGCCAGGATTGCCAGTGGCTCCATCCTGTCCTCGCCCTTTGGTGTTCTTTTTTTCTTAGTCATGTGAGTGTGTACTAACGGCCTACAGATAGATGGATGTGTTGTTCCTCCCCCATTTCATAAGATGCTTCAAGTAGAGCTTTCACTTACAGATGGAAACACTTGGATGTGGTAAGGGAGATGGTGCAACAGTATGTTGTGGAAAAACTTATGCTTAACCCAGACACTCAGCACCCTGACAAGGGACTTCAACAAAATGCTCACTCTGAGAATAGCCACCCCCTGAGGGTCTGTTCTGCACCAAATACTGAGAAGCTTTCTCCTATTTATTGTTTAGGTAACGTTTGTCTATCCACCCATTCACCCATGTAATCAACTATTCATATGCCCATCCATCCACCCATCCATCCACTTAACCATTTATGCATCCACATCCTGCACCACTCTGTCCCTCCCACTTTCTGTCCAGCCAATGGACTCTCGCCCTGCTGTCCCCCGCCCTGCTCTGCAGATGCAAAAATAAACAGTTAAGCGGCCCTGGACTGGATGAGCTCCCATCTCTCACAGAAACTGATTTCATCCTTCTGACAAGACTCGTGCTGAAGTACCCTTTCTTGCTCTTTCCCAGTCTTGATTATTACCACACAGACAAGGGGGTCTGACACCACTTCACTTCTAAACATCTACACGTTTTCCTTGGGTGAGTTCTGCTGAGTGTCTCCAGGGGAGATGAGTCAGATACCCCATCCCTATCTGGTAGGAGCTCCCCCAAAGACAGAGGACTTTGGGGACATCACACACTCACACCCTAGCCTTAAGGCGACGCAGAAACTCACTCTGTAATTGGCTTCCTCACCTGTAAGGCCCTTGGGGCCCCACTGAAGCCGCTTTGAAGTCCACTGGGAATGGGTTTCCAGCCTAAGGCAGAGAGACTATTACATAACTTGTAAAAGAGACAGGACCTTTTGCGCTGTATTGTCCAGAACTTTCTGCACACCAACCATGGTGGCATTAGCTAGCTAAGCCTCCCCAGAGGGAGGGACCATGAATACTCAGATTCTAGCCTGTGGTGGAGCTCAATATAGAGGGTTTACTTAGCAGGCAAAAAACCCTGGGTACCACCCCCAGCCCTGAGGTCTTTTCCTCATCCCAGAGCCTTCATGCTTCTCCATGATCTTCATTGCTGGTCTCCATGCACGGCCCTGGAAATGTCCTGGCTTGCCTTCTCTCGCTGCTCACCCTACAGCTCTGAGCAACTCTGAGCTGTCTGACAGACTTCAAATTGCAGAGGCATCAGTCACCCAGCCTACTTCCGGAAGCATCTTCCTCACCTACATTCTACCTACCTACCTTGCCCTAAATAATATCTACATGGTTTTACAGTCTTAGCATAGATGACATCTTCCCCAGTTGGATCAGGTGACTTTCCTAAGCTCCTGTAGCCTCATTAACATCACCAATTTGACACTGATCTTTCCCTGAATATGATTAGCTTAAAGATGGCCACAGGAGCAGGCCTCAGTGAAATGTGTGATTGACTGAAAAGTGAGTGAGTCCAGTGGCCTCCACAGGGTCAGGAGGCCCATAGACTCCAGTTTCCCTCCCAGTTCTTGACCAGTACTTTGGTATCTGATTCTGCAGTGGGCTGACAAGAGAAGGTGTCTATGTTTTCCATTAAAGAGAATGTATCCGCATAGAACCACAATTTCTACACAAGGCTTTGTGGGTTGAAAACTCACTTATCTTGACTCCAGCCCTACAGTGATCCTGTGTTCTGTGGAAACTAAGGCTCTGTAATTAGAGTGAGTTTTCCTTGTGCTATGCTGAATGTCTTTCCAGGATTAGGCTGGGGAAAAAAAATTCAAGGTGGGTGTTTAGAACCAAAGGGGATTTGTTCAGGGAATCAGTACCTAAAAAGCCACCAATGGCAGAAGTAGCATATCCATGCTCCTGGAACAATTTCACACAGAATGCAGGCACCTGCACTGACACCTCCAGAATCATGGCAAATGCAGGAAGATGTTCCAAGTTTCCCATGGGATGATAAAGTGTGTTCTTGAGGTGGGAGGTGTAGGGAGCTTGTACTGTTTTGCTGACAGCATTGGTCATACACTTCATAGTCAGCTTTGTACCAGCTTCCCAAATCTCCCTCCTGTGTGTTTCTTTGGCTGGAGGAATATTGCATCCAGCACTCTAGCTGCAAGAGAGTCCATGGCTGGCTCCCCAGCCTCTTCAAGATGGAGAAGAGGGGATGGAGTGAGACACACAGAGGGTCCAGCACAATCAGGAAATGGAGCTAAATCCAGCTCCTGTACTTCCTGGCCAAGTGGCCTTTGAGATGTTATCTAGACATTGTTTGTAAGTGCTGCTCCAGAAAGCATCTCATGGGGTGCATGAGGAGATGGACTGGATGATTCAAGAGTCATTGCGAATGCAGGGCCTGATAGAGCTTAAATGTAATCTGCAAGGCAATAATTAATGCTTTACAGGCGATTATCTCACCCTCCCATCCCATCATTAGCGACAAGAGCAGAAAAGTACAAGCAACCTTAATAATGCCACACAAGGTATTTCTATGTTATGTCTGGGGCAAGGAGTCCTGGGAGAAGTGGAATTTAAATGCAAGAATTTTTGAATTGTCGGGGTGAAAGCAACTTCTAGGGACAATGGCAAAGAATGGCAACTTTACAGGTGAGGAAGCCAATTACAGAGCGAGTTTCTGCATCGCCTTAAGGCTAGGGACAGAAGGAAGAGTTTTAGTATTGTTTCTGTCAGAAATCCAGGTCCCTCTGCTTGGGAGCAGAGAGAAGCTGAAGACCAGGGAGGAGCACATGGTCTCCAGCAATGTGGGAGGAAACAGAATCACCTCTTCGTCAAGAAGTAACTAGGTTTCTGGGAGAGGGGAAAACTCAGACTCTGGGGTTCCCAAGTGTTTCCCCCAAATGTTGCCTCTCTTGGGCCATCTGATGATAGAAGAGTCATCTCTCTACTGGACTCTTAAGCACGTGGCTCTCCACTGCTGTGATAAAAATACCTGAGACAGCAACTTTTAAAGAGAGAAGACACCTGGGGCTCTCAGTGGTTGCTGCTCAGGGCCAGGGAAGAGGCAGCACGACAGGGGGGACCTTGTGGCAGGACAAGCTCTTTGTTTCATGGTGACCAGGACTCGATGAGACAGGGTGGAAGGGAGCTGCATCCTAAAATCCCCTTCAAGAACACATTCATGGTGACCTCACTTCCTCCCATTGGGTACCACCTCTTCAAGGCCCCACTACTTCTACAAGTGTGACAAGCTAGCCACCAAGGCTTCCTAAGCCTTTGGGGGGACATAACAGACTACAGGAGGCCTCTGCTAGATGGAGACAGTCACTTCCTTCCTGTTTAGTCTCTGTTAGACCAAAAAGCCAGGTCACAGAGTGAATGCTCAGTGCCCTGATCATGCTAATGAGCCACAACTCTCCTGCCTTAAATTCAATGGGACTAATGAGTTCAGACCCAGAGAAAAGACTGGGATGAAGGGGAGACATGAAGTGTGTGGGTGCTAGGACAGATGTTCCTTTGGGGAACCTGTGCCTCCATGATGCAGCCAGTGCTAAGAGCAACCCGACACCTTTGGGAAGTTAGCGGTTCTTCCAGCAGCAGCATTGGCAGGGGTGGTGGAGGGTCTCTCTGGGAAGGAAAGGCATCAGGGAAAGCCTTTGTGGTCAGTTACTCACGGTGGCTTCTGGCGGGTCACAAGTCCGCCACAGGTGGGGAGTCGAGCCAGTGAAACAGAAGAAAGTCAATACGGAAGGGGGCTCGTCTGGGTTAGAAGAACCTCGAGACCCCACCACTCTAACCCGCATCGTGGCTCTGCTGCCTTGGCCAACTTTATATGGAGTCACCCTCAGCATCCCAGGCCTACTTCCAGAACTGGCAACTAGATCTCATCAGGGCACTAGGGGGTAGAGATCTAGAAAGAGCAGTAGGTACAGCCAAAGGCCAAGATGCCCACCCGGAAGCCAGACCCAGGCTTGGCTGGCAGTGTCATGTTGCCCAGTGTCTGGCAGGTAGACAAATTTTCACAAAGCAGATTCCCTTTGCATGCCTGGGTCCATCTAGTCCAACTGTTCAGGCATCTGCTTCCCTTAAAATCTATTTATTACATCAAGAGGAATGATAATGGCCTGGTGCCGGGGCCTTGGTGGCAGTGACAGCCCCTCCTCCCAGCATGCCTTCTGGGCCTGCACAGGGTAAAATGTGCCGCACATACCCTCGAGGTCTTAGCTGGGTTCTTAGGGTCAGAGATCAGCCGTGTGGGGCTGCAGAAGAAACTCAAGGTGGTTTGAAGTTGGAACCAGACTCGGCTTGTGCCTGGATGACCTTGCAGGTTTCTGGAGCTCTAGGAGCCCCTGTTCCCTCTTTGTGTGATGGGGTGCACTTCCAGGGCCTCTAAAGTAATTTCTAACACTGTTAAGAACCCAAGTGTGTGGAACTCATGCTCAGCAGCACACATCTGCTCATGCATGCGTCCATTCATGCACTCTTTCATTCATTCACGTGCTCTGCGTTCTTTCATCTGCCATATTGTTCAGCGAACAAACTCCTCTCTAAGGGGGCTGGAAGGCGGCTTTGCTTGAAAGTAAAGTAGGAAGAGTGCAGAAGGCTTGTTCCTTCTCTAGCCTCGTGGCTTACATACGTCATAACCATGAAAAACAGGCAAGAATTTCTGGGTCTGCCTCAAGCACCTAACAAACATCTTCTCTATCAGCCCAACAATCTGCAACATACAGCACGCCGTCTCCATGGCGAGAACTAAAGGGCACCGAGTCTCAGAGAGGCAAAGCATCTGTTTATCATCATACAGAAAGTACAGCCCCATTCACCAGGACAGAAGTTCCAGCTGCTGGCTGAGCCCCTGAGTTTCTATCTTCATGTCTCTGAGCTTTGGGAGGCTGCTGCCTGGATTCCATTGGGCTTCTGCCTCCTTCCCCTCAGGAAGATGATTCAGAAACGAGGTGGAGTAAGGTAAATTCACCAAGAATACAAAGTAGCCCAGCAGCACACAAATGCGAGTTCAAAACTACCCACATAAGACTCCCACCATCTTCCCATTTCATCTCTTACTTCATGGTACCCAGGTGGATTCAGGCCTTGATCTCAGAAGCTGACAACATCTTACAGGGCCATGTAGTAGAGTCTTGGTGTTTTTGACTCCTTGGGCATACCCCTGGTGTGTTGGAAGGCATTTCCTGATCACTTGCTAAGCTTTGGCCCTGTCCCAGTGAGGAGGAAGTCCGAGGAGATGAACTTCAGGTGTGCAGGTAAGGTTCCCTGAGCATGTTTTGCTCCTGGCTGTGATGAAATTCTTGGTCTTGAAGAGGGACTTGATTCACAGTATGATGGGAATGACTGCTGCTGTCCTCTGGAGTTTGAGAACAAAGCCCCCTGAGGCTTCTGGGCACCACTAGCTCACTGGGGCTGTTCAGAAGGTGACTCTAATGAATGCATTAAGACTTTGTGGAACAGTCAGGGTGATGATCTGTGCCAGCTTAGCATCCTAACTCCAGAGACAGAGATGTGACTTGAGCAGGAGGTAAAAAGGGCTATAGTCTAACTCTGGGCCCCTTCTGAACTGGAACAAAGCAGCCACAAGGAAACCAGGGGCCTTACTGGGCCAGGCCAGGGAAACAGTCACCTCCCTTGCTAGGACCTGGGGCATAGGTCAAGTAAATCAGTGCCAGGTGTCCAGATAGCTGCAGCCAGTGTTGATGGCTCCTTAGCAAATGGTGAGAGCTGGCATCTCCAGAAAAAGGGAGCCTGGGCAGCAGTTTCCATCCTGGAAACTGACTCAAGAGTGAGAGAAGCAGGGCTGGAGGCTGAGTACTCCATAGTCTCTCTTCTATATGGATGGTGGAAGCCAGGCTAGGCCAACCTCAAACACTCCCAAAAGGCTTGTCACAAGCAGCGTGCAGGTAGCAAAGCACCTTTCTGCTGGGATGGTGTGTTCAAAATCTTCCCATCAGACACACACACACATACAGAGAATCATACATATAGAACATACACACATACACACACACACACACACACACACACACAGTGACTTTTCCCCAACCCAGCAGTCAGAGTAAAGAGTTGCCAGGTAAAAAGTTCTTGGCAGTGCTTTATGCTTCTGCTCACAAAGCTGTTTGTGGGGATCTAAGTTTCGTTAAATGGAGCAGAGGGAAGACAAGGCCTGTCCTGGGCTGTAACTGGAGACCCTGGGCTCCATGAAGCTGAGTCTTTTTTGCATAGCTTATTAGAGCATGCAAAGTGAAACTGTGCCCTGCCAGGCAGTGCCCTGGGAGGAGGTGTGCTTGAAGGTTGCTCAAGATCATGTCTGAGGGCCAGGGCTGTCATTCTTACCCAATCACAGCTTCTTTAGAATACTGAAAAAAAAAAAAAACACAACCATGTACTGATTTGAAAAGTAAGTATTGTAAATCTAGAGAAATGAAATATGGCATCCACCCATCTACCTAAGTAACCAGCTACTATCTATCCAGCAACAAAATTAGTCAGCTACTTATTCATCCATCAATCCAACTAAATACTATACGACCATCCATTGTTCCAATCAACCAACTACCCATCTATATACCCATCCAGCTAACCAGCTATCTACCCATCCACCCATCTATCCATCCATGCATCTGTCCACCTATCCACCCACCCATCTATTCAACCATCTATCCATCTGCCAATCTATCCATCCATCTATTCATCTATGCACCCATCCATCCATGTATCCACTCCCACCAGTCCATGTATCCACTCACCCATCTTCCAAACCCTTACTGAGCACCCCAGCACAGGCCAGGTGCTCTATGTACTGGGAAGAAAAAGAAGGATAAGCAAGTGTGAGACAGTTGCTTATCTGTCTCAGTTAGGACAGAAGAGAGGGAAGGAGCGGCTGGGCTTTTCCCTGGCTACCTATAGCTAATGGAGGAGCTGGGGACTGGGACCCGGAGGTTTGAGGTTCTTCAGACCTGCTCTGAGGAGTATGGGCCTCACTGTCAGACCCATCACCAGTGCTTAGGAACTTTATCTGTAAAGCAGGCGCATAGCCCGAATCACAGACCTGGGGAGCAGGATGAGGCCTCACCTTACACTGCTCACAGCCACTGTTTTGTGTGTAGTGTGCAGGTAGTTTGCATGTCATTTACATGCATTACCTTTGACCTCGCCATCTGCCTTCACACTCTACTGGCTCCTTGAAGTTTCCTGCTTGCTGAGGAGGGGGGGAGTAGGAGAAGACATCACTAGATCCCCTGCTTTGCCCCTGATGAAGACTCTCAAGGAAAGAATGGGCTCAAGTACCCTCTGGAACTCATGGGTGAGTTCATGCAGTGTCAGTCTTGGCATGGAGCAGGTGCTCAGATGAGGGAGTTTGTGTTTTCCTGCCTTGCCTACCCTAGCACCCAGCCTGAGGTGCTACATTCAGGGGCATATCCTAAACTGCCCAGTGTAGCCACCACAGCAGGACACTGCTGTCCTCTCCTTAGGTCAGAGAGCTTCAAGACCCATCTGAACCCCAAGAAGCAGCTGCTAGGAATGAGCCACCCTGATGACGTAGCCACCTCTGCAGATAGTTATGCAGAATCTTCCAGAATAAGCTGGCTAAGCCAAGGCCACTGTGACAGGACAGAGTGAGAAAATCACAAAGTCACTGTTTCTTGGCCTCTCTTCTACTACCACACACCAACCCCCATGTGTGTGATCAGGTCCAGGCTAGCCTGTGGTATCAGCTAGCCGGTTCTGGGTTTAAGCCTTGGGGTTCTGAGGAGCCTGAAGACCTACAGAGTCAACTCTCTAACTGTTGAACTGGAGGCCATGCAGAGGACCAGAGCATGGCTGGTGTATTTTAGTGCTACCTAGCAGTCTGTCTAGCAGATATTCAATAGGGCCTATGGAAGCTGTGGTAGGGAGGCTGAGCCGGGTCTTCAGGCCAGCCAGCTGAATCACTGTGCTTTGCTCATTCCTCTCAGCCTCTGGTTTTGTTGTCTGTAAGATGAACATGGTGGCAGCCCTTATTTGCTGGAGACCTTGGACAGTACTAAGTGTATAATAAAGAATCTGGCCCTAAAGAACGGATAGCTCAGGGTGGACATGAAGCCAATTATCCCTGAGGCAAGTATCATCTTCACCTCTGACCAACAACCTTTTCCCCTACCCCCCTCTTACTTGCTTCCAGGGTGAACAGTGTTGCCCATTCCCTCCAACCAGTACACCAAACATGGCAGTGGCCTCCAGCATCCTTAACGTAGTTGAGGGACCAATTTGTCCCAAATCAACAGCAGCGCTTGCTCTACAATCTGCTTCTTCCATAACAGCAGGGTTGGAATCCTGAGTTAAACTTTTGGGATATGTGAGGAAAAACCAGGGCAACCAGGAAGCCCAGAAAGTACAAGAACATCAAGCCACATAGGCAAACACCAAGTTCTGCATCCTTAGAGACCTTGGAAGGTCAATAGGAGCTCTGAACTCCTCAGAAAAAAAAATCCAAGTCCTAGTTTGCTTCCTGTTACTGTGATAAATGCCATGACCGAAAGCAACTTGGGGAGGAAAGAGCTTACATTGCCTTATTGCTGACAGCTCATCATGAAGGGAAGTCAGGGCAGGAACTCAAGGCAGGAATCCAGAGGCAGGAACTAAAGCAGAAGCCATAGTGGAACACTGTTTCCTGGTGTGCTCCCCATGGCTTGCTCTGCCTGCTTTTTAAAACACATTAGGACCACCTTCCCAGAAGTGGCACCACCCCAAATGGGCTGTGTCTTCTCATGTGTGTCCATAATCAATCAGGAAAACGGTTCACAGGCTTGCCTAGAGAATAATATGTTGAGGACATTCTCTGAAATGAGGTGCTCTCTTCTCAGATGGCTCTAGTTTGTGTTAATTTGACAAACTACTAAACAACACAACTGACCCCTTATCAACATGACACACAAACACACCACTATTGAGCCATAAAAAACTCTCCTCTTATTTGTTCCCAAGATGTCATGCTAATATTAATATCACAATATAAAACATTCTGCACCTTTAGAAATCCCACAGTCTTTTAAAATTTTTCCACACTTTAAAAGTCCATGTTCCCTTTTAAAAACCAAATGCAGAAGTTTAAAGTCTCTCGACTGTGGGGTTTTAAAAT
>NW_026590062.1:1560610-1568417 GCF_907164565.1 Psammomys obesus
ATAATAATAATAATAATAATAATAATAATAATAATAATAATAATAATTTAAACTTTCTTACTACAAGAAGGAAGAACAAGGGCACAGTTACAATTCATCTTTGGTTGATGCCCCTGGAAGACCTGAAGGCGGTGAAGGCAGACTGGATGAGCATAGGGTGGGAGGTAGAATTGGGGGGGAGGAGGGAGGGCAAACCACAGCTGGATATAATATATAAGAGAAGAATAAACAAAAAGGAAAAAAAAATCATCAGTGTAAAAATTTCAGTGCTTAATGTCTGAATTATTCTCAGTGCCAAAGAGCTTGGGTAGATCCACTCACCTGGTTCTGCCAATCTGAAGTTCACAGCATGTCTCTTAGGCCCTGGCTGGCTGCACCCCACAGCTGCAGCTGTCCTTAGTGGTCACCCCACAGTCCTAGGGTCTGCAATATGCTAGAGTCCCCACAGGCGGCACCTTAACCAATGCTGTCCTGGATTCTCCTCAGGGACACTGACGCTACCACACGATGCCAAGCCTCCGTCTTTCTCCACAACCCCTTTCTGCCTTCAAAGCCAGTAACAGTCAGGAGACTCTCACACATTATCAAGTTTGGCTGCTAACCGTGGCCCACTCTGGACCACAGCTTCTGTGTGATGCCCCTGAGGAAACACATTTAAGATGTTGCCTCAGTGATGCTGGCCTCTTCTTAATCTCAGCTGATTCTTCAGCCCTAGGTAATGAGCATTAATTGTCCCAGCACAACAAACTTTAATGGTTCTGGACACCTGTTAATTACAACCAATTTTTCAGCTCCAGCTGACCGTAACCACAAATTATAGTTCAAAAGTCACATAAATGGACCTGACAGAGTCTTTGCTTTTCTCTGAAACTTCAAGCCAGGCCTCTATTGTCTGCACTGCTCTTAGCATCATGCTCTAGGTTCCCCCAATGCCTCATTAAGTCTGAACACTCCATGGCTTATACAGCCCAAAGTGCCAAAGTTTTTCTACAGTCCTCCCTGAAACACAGTCAGATCTGTCATAGCGATATTCTGCCCTCTGTCACCAATTTGTGGTTTAGTCAGGGATTCTACTGCTGTGACAAATCACCATGCCCCAAAGCAACTTAACTTGGGGCTTATCTGGCTTACATCTCCCCATCACAATTCATTACAGAAGGAAGTCAGGGCAGGAACTCAAGGCAGGAATCTGGAGGCAGGAACTGAAGCAGAGGCCATGGAGGGACACTGCTTACTGGCTTGCTCCACCTGGCTTGTTCAGTTGGTTTTCTTATACATCTCAGTCTTTGGATGGTACCACCTGCAGTGAGCTGGACCCTCACACATCAATCATCAATCAAGAAAACGCCCTGCAGGCTTGCCTGATGGAGGCATTTTCCGAATCAAGGTTGTCTCTTGTTAGATAACTCTAGCTTTTGTCAGATTGGAAGCAAAGCAAAGCAAAACAAAACACCCCTAACCAACACAGTTCTAAACCCACCCTGCATTAGAGAAAGCCACACTAACGAGACCCTGTGTACCCCGCCTTTCTTATTGGGAGGAAACATGGTTGGGCCATGGGACCCCAGGGCTGGAGGAAACAGAAAGGGCTCCTGCTTCTTGCAAAGGCATTAGCCGCAGGCATCCCTGCCATAGCACCCAGGGATGCTAAGCTTCCTGTCATCACCTCAGATGCCAAATGTCCCACATGCTAAGAATTCCATCATGGACTCAGCAGAGATAGCACATGAGCCAGGAACCTTGCTCTTCTGAGGGAACACAGCGGGGTGTGTAGCAGAGTGAGGGAGGGCTTCAGACAAATCGGAAGGCTAAGTGTGTGTGTGCAGCTGGTGCTCTGTACTTGGCAAGATAGGAAAGGGGCTGCTTCAGATGCAGGCAGCTGGCGAGTACCGACAAATGGTGGCTTCCCTACCTCTGGGAAAGGGTCTGCGCGACCAGGACACAGTCAGAGGCAGAAACCAAAAGGACTGTTCTTCCTCCCTTTCTTCTCTTTTTTTACTCCTTTCCAGTCTCCTTCCCACCCTCCCTTCTCTCTCCCTTTAACGTCTGAAGCCCGTGACAATGGTTGATTGAGAAACAAACTAATTTACAATGAGTGGACTATTTTACCCATGAAACAATCTCTTGAACTCGGGTCTCACCACCACAGGCAGCATCTGGATGAGGTTTCTGCTTTGACCTCTGACTCCTGGTGATCAAGCTATAGAGGGACCTGCTTCCTGATTGCCTACAGCAGGCTTTCTCAAAGCCTCAAGGACATGAAAGGTCCATCCCACCCCCTTCCAGCCTCCCCTGGGGCCCATACAGGTGAGCAGGGCTCTGCCTGACAGAGTGCACAGAGTGGATGTCACCGTTTTTAATTGATTTCCAGTGCTGAGTTCTATGTCCCCCCTCCCTCAGATCTGTGCCTGCTGGCCTCCACCTTCTTCAGGGCAGCTCCAGCCGGTTTCCAAAGGAGGGGGCCACTCACACTTCTATTTTGCATGTGTGCTGATTTGCATATTAATAGTTTGCATATTAACCAGCGACTTCAGAGGGTGGGCGGGCTAATGAATGCAGCCATCTCTTCAATTTTAACTCAATTTGCCTCCCTATACCCCAACGACTCGGGGGACGGGTGTAGAAAGCTCATTGAAGTGATCCTGCAGCCCCAGTGTGGGCCGCTCTGCCATTAATCCAATTAATTAGCCCAGCGGATGCAGACGCCCGGGTGAGGGGCCTTTGTTTGGTGCTGGGGGCTAATGACAGCCCCAAGCTGATGGGATAATGAGAAGAGCTAAGGAGGGTCTGACCCTCAGCCAGGGTCCTGGGTGGAGTTTGGAGTGGGACAGTGGCTTGCAGTTGGAGACAGCTGCTTCCCTAGGCCCTCCCTTGCTGCACCCCCTCAGTCAGACACATCCTGACTGTCCTCACTGTGGAGTGTAGTATGTCTCCCGTGAGCCTGCTCTCACTGCCATGATTACTCCACTTTTCTCTTGCTCTGTGCTGGGAGAGGCCAAGCTGTGCAGAGGGAGCCCTTGAACCCCAGCTTCCAGGGAAGCCCAGCCAATGGCAGCATCTGCAAGAGATGAACAGAGAATGAACCCTTGTCTCTGTCAGGCCTCGGGCTAGCTGGAACCATCCATTGCCCTGCCACACAGCCATGTCACACTGCTCTGCCACACTGCCCTGCCACACTGCCCTCCCATATAGCCCTGACACATAGCACTCTACAAGACACCCTGACTTCAAATCCTAGGTCTGGGGACCTAGCAGATCCATCCTGCTGAAACTCCTGGACAACTTTTCATCTTCTGGTTACTTTAGGTTGGAAGCCACCACCACCATCACCTGTCCGTTCTAGTGCCCCAAACCTCTCTACACTCATGCTCTGCTTCATAGACACCCACCCCTCACAGGGGGGCTGGACAGAAAGACATATTGTGCTCGTGAACTGATCTGCCCAAGGCCTGGAATATTAGACTAGGAACCTAATGTGCTTAGGTACCTAGATGCTTAGATAAAGTGTCCCTTAAATTAATCCCCCTGAAATGACAGCCGGTGGGGTGGTTTTGGGAATCTAGGATGCCACAGATCCCTGGGGAAGCCCTGCAGGAAGACAGAGGTCCAGCCATTCACATTTCCTAGGCTGAACCCTAGCATCCTGGGGCTCAGGTTACATTCTGGGGAAAGAGCTGCCTGAAAGGTTGCTGTGTCAACCTAGAGACTGGCCTCTGGACTGAATTTCTGTCTCTGGGGGTGTCAGGGAAGAGGGAGAATAAGAATCCTTAGGAAGAAACAGGGCTGTAGGTTGAAACACTAAGCAACCTCCAGAGGGGCCTCTTGGTCAAGGGAGGCTGATGCAGTGCCAGCAACGACAGTTCCCCCATCAATGTACTGGTAAGATGTGTTCTTACCGGGACAGCTGTGGGGAAATAACAGGACCATCATTCACGGGACAAAGATGGCCGCTTTCTACACCAGCGCTCCCCAATCTACCTAAAGCTCTACTTTTAAAACAGTTGTCTTAGGAAAGGGTGGTGAAACACGTGACCTTGCCAACTTCCTTCCGCACAAGAAAAGGCTCCCAACACAAGTGTGTCTCCTACGGAAAGAGTGGGGGCTGTGCAAGCTGTGGGCTCCTAGCAGCCATGTGGAGTCAGGAAGTTTTGTTTGTTTGTTTGTTTTTAAATTTTAGGATCACTCTTCTTTGAGCAAACTCCAAAATTTTCCTTTTTCTTCAAGCCAAATTTAAATATAGTGAGTAGATCTTTGAATGAGTTCCCCGAGTTGTTGGGAGACAGGGAGAGAGGGGTCCCCACTCTCAGTCCTCTTGTCTTCCATGGCCTCTCAGACATCTCCAATTATGGAGCTTAAGGACAGCACAGAGTGAGTCAGCTAGACATTCCTTTCTAAGTGCATACTCTGTGATGTGCTGGGAAAGTGACTTGTTTTTTTTTTTTTAGAAGGTACTTGCCACTCCCCTCACCTCTGCCCTGAGTCCATCCTACAGACCAGGGTGACTCCTGCCACATTCCCGCAGGAAGAGAGAGAAGGAAGGGCAAGCTTTAACTCTGAAAGTAAAGAACGAAAGCCCTTGCCAGTACAGAGTGGAGAAGGAAGAGAGGCTTGGTGCAGGGGACGCCCTACCATAGCAAGACCACACTGTGGTGAGATGTTTTTGGGGAGCTGATGAATAAACACGGAAACTGTAAGTTTCTTGGAACTTTTTTCCTGTGAGTCTGGTGTTATTTCAAAGTAAAATAATATTTAAATAAGCACATGGGTATTGAATGCACGTGCTTATGTTTTTGACACTTGTTAAAAGGTCATGCAGGGTTAAAATAAAATAAAAAAAAGTCTAAATGTCCCCAAGTCAGGAACTTTCAAGCTCTAACCTAAAGCCACAAGCAAAAGTCCAAGTTGACCTTGTGTGACTGGCCACAGGTACAACACAGGCTCCTGGAAATTTTGTACCAAAGTGACCTTCAGGCCATGGGAACACAATTCGGATGAGGCATCGCTGAATTCTGTGCTTAGCCTGGGTTCCGATCACAAGGTATCTCAGTGTGGCTGGGAGAACACTCTAAACTTAGAAGTCACGGATATCAGACACCCAATACCTGGCTGTGGCATCATGGTCATCAGCAAGCAGCCCCAGGGCCTCGCTGTTTTCATCATCGTCCCATTTATGTGCTTTACACTGTGAAGGGCAGTTGGTGTCACCTGTTAACTGCAGGGACCATAGAGATGTCCAGGCCTGTAAGGTGCTTCTCAGGAAGGCACAGCGTGAGGAACCAAGTTCCCTCCCCAGCACCCACAGGAAAAATCCAGCTTGGTGGTACTAGGCCTGTGATCCCTGCTTGGAGCCCACAACCAGGTGGATCTCAAAAGGCTCACAGGCCTGCTGGCCTGGCCAGTAGGTGAGCTCCAGACTCTCTTTTTCTCTCTCTCTCTCTCTCTCTCTCTCTCTCTCTCTCTCTCTCTCACACACACACACACACACACACACACACACACACACACACACACTGTTTCAATACAGGATCGCATGACACCACAGAGTGCTAATCTTGTCCCTGTGCTTGCCCAGAACTCTCTCATCCTACAGTTCAGGAAGGCAGATGCCAAGCTGGGTCGGGCTGCTCTGTTGTCCCTACTCTGCCTGTCAGTGCAAAGGCCCCTTGTCTCAGGTCTCTCTTCTGGGAATACCCTGTAAAAGTTCCCAGACTGCGGGAGAATGAAGCCCACGTTACAAGTCACACCCACGGAGCGCATGGCTTCGGCAACATGTAACGGCGCGTGACAGAGCCCAACTATGTATTTCGCTCTGAGGCACAGGCTCGGAGAACTTGCTGGAAATATTAAATTAAGCAGTGTAACAGCTGAGAATAATTGGGTTTTCTGCCCGGTTGCCTGTGATTTTGCGTGGTGTTTGAGGCAGCTGGGCGGATCTGTCTGACTTGGTCTGGAAGAGGCTCTGAGGAGTTCCTGGAGGGGAGAGTGTGGCCCAACCCCTGCAGAGAATGGCCCCGGGAACCCCAGAGCCATCATTTCCTGGTTTAAAGTAACTGCTGAGCCTGTATTTTGAGTCCTTCACGTGTCATAGGTAGGGAAACTGAGTCCTTCGAGAGATGTCTTAGTTAGTAATGGATCTGGGTCTTTCTTGGTAGCCACTAAAAGGCTCACCCATGGATAAAGTGCTTGCCACATCGCAGGAAAGACTTTTCTTGAAGGAAGTCTGAAAGCAGCTTTAGTCACCCACTGCCCAAAAGCAACCCAAGGACCCACCTATCATGCCACCAGGTACTCATCCATTTACAACCTGTCCACCTTCAGACTTGTCTACCAACCACTGCACCCTATCGACTTGCAATCTGTCCACCCATGACTGGCCCACAGTTCATTTCACAGAAACCCATGTCCAAAAGATAAACGCAAAGAAAGCAGCCGAAGAATGGAGACTCTATCACCCAACAACTTCTCCAAGCATCCAAAGAGAATGAGGGTTTAGATCTAGGATAGGAACGATGGAGGAGAGAGGTGGGCTATGCTAATCAAACATAGGCTTTCTCATTCTCTCTGGGAATGAGCGAAGATCTCCTGTGTCCTGGGTACCACCTCTTCTCACCCCTTCCATGGTCTGGTCTTTTGGTCATGGTGGCTGATCCATACCTTTAGTGATGAGGTGAGAAGAGAAAGCCACTAGGCTGGGCTAGTAAGCTACAAACTTACAAAGCTGGCTCAGTGGGATACTTCTGGAGCCACGGGACATGACTAGAAGACCAAGGCAGTTCAGGAGGCCAGCACATTATGGAGACACAATGCCAATGCTGTCTGCTTTGTTCTAGCCACAAATCAGACACCTAAAAGCCCAGTGGTAGAGATGGCTAAGCCAGGCATGCTGGTTCATAGTGGTTATCCCAGTATTTGGAAGGCTGAGGCAAAATGATTCAGAGCTTAAGCCAACCCGGGCTACAGTGTGAAACTCTGCAGGCTGTGGGATGGTCCAGCAGAAATGGTCCTCACATCCTTTAAAACCCAGTCAGTCACTATCCTCCCTGGCAGAAATGGCCCCTGCAGCAGAGCTAATGGGGAATGAATAACCTGGGAGCGCAGTGCTCAGCTCACCACCTTCAGTGTGAGCACTTTGAGTAAGCGCTAGTGAAGCAGGAGGGTGCAGTCAGGGTCTCCCCCAGAGACAGATGTACCCAGGTATCCACCCACCCCTCCACCCACCCCTCCGCCTACCCACACATCCATCTCTCCTAAAACTGATCCCTCCATTCACCTACCTATCTATCTACTCACCTGCCCTTCCTTCTGTCCAGCCACACATCATCCATCCATGATGGACCCATTCATCTATCCATCCATTCATCCACTCATCTGAAAATCCATCCATCCATTATTTATTCATCTGTCCACAATCCATCCTTCCACACATCATGTATACACAGAGTGGCTAGCTGGACACCAGGTCAGAAGGTACTCTGTGAGCCAGACCATTATGGCCAATATCAGAAAGTACTGGAAGCTTACAAGGTCTCCTATCAAGAAAAGGTCCCCATGGGGCAGCTATCTGCCAATCCATCCATCCATCCACCCACCCACCCACGCATCCTTCCATCCATCCATCCATCCATCCATCCACCATCCATCCATCCATCCACCCATCCATCCACCCACCACCCATCCATCCATCCACCCATCCATCCATCCATCTATCCATCCATCCATCCATCTACCCACCCACTACCCATCCATCCATCTATCCATCTTTCCTTCCTTCCTTCCTTCCTTCCTTCCTTCCTTCCTTCCTTCCTTC
>NW_026590062.1:1568427-1599687 GCF_907164565.1 Psammomys obesus
TCCTTCCTTCCTTCCTTCCTTCCTTCCTTCCTTCCTTCCTTCCTTCCAGCTCCATCTATCTAGTAGTAAGTGGACTGTTTGCCCTTCATGCAGCAGCCCTTGGCTTCTACCTCCAGAACTGGAAAAAAAACAAAAAAAACAAAAAACAAAAAACAAACAAACAACACACAAGCACAAAAGATCTGCCTGGGATCAGATTAACTTACCATGAATGCTGTCCACTGGGAGATTTGTACCAAGTGAGCCGGATTTGTATGCCCTGATGGGAGCACTAGGCACGATGAAAACCAGCACTTGTGATGCCTCCAGTTATGGCCGAGTCACGAGGCAAGACTGCAGCTGTGTGCGAGTACCCTCTTCAGTGTGTGAATAAGATTGCCATGAGCGTGAGGGGAGGCTGCCATCTCTCTGGGGAGGAGAGTATTCGAGATGGCTCTTGAGTGGCAAGACGTCTTTGTGATGATTAGAGGTGCGGAAGTCACCAGGCATCGGAGGGGTCGATGCTGGCAATGGAAAAGACCAGGGCAGCCCTGCCTCATTGACGCCCCAGACTCTGAGCACACAGCAGTTTCTGCATGAGCAGACACCCCATCCCGCTGCAGCTTGACGCAGCTTCAGCTCCCAGCCTTCTGTGCTTTCGGATGCCAACAATAAGGTCAGGTCTGTGTCACAGTTGATCTACTGAGAGCCCAGCAGCTCTGCCTTGCTGTAGGCTCTCTAGACCCCCAGGCACCCGCTACCAACAGGGGTTCTCCTACAGGGCCCTGTTTCACTATTTCAATCACCTCTCTTCACAAATGAGCAGACACTAGCTTGAAGGGATTTCTCAAAACCCAAAACATACCATCTTCCGGTGAGAAACGTTCACTGCAGAAATGTCCCCAAAGTGAGCACTAAGTTCTGTGTGAGGCCCTATCTACCTTCAGACTGTCTTTGAAACTTGTCAATCACTCCTTGTTTATTCACCCATTCACTCGTCTACCCATCCCTCCATCCACCTACCCATCTATCCATCAATCCACCTTCCTATCCTTGCATCTACCCATCCATCCACGCATTCATCCATCCACCCATCCCTCTACCCAACCATCCACCCATTCACGTACCTATCCACCCACACATTCATCCAACCTTGTGACCTTGAAAACCTTGCATGCGCATACACACACACACACACACACACACACACACACACACACACACACTCCCTCCCTCCCTCCCTCCCTTCACACAGACTTTGTCTTTCATTTACCTCAGCTTCTTTGTCTCCCACCTCAAAGGTCTCTCCCCTTCCCTCCTCTTTTTATTCTAAATTCATTTATTTATTATTTGTTTGTTCTCAAACCCCCAAAGCCTTTCAGTTTAGCAGATGTGTGGGAAGCTTCCCCAAGCACAGCAGCATTGTGACATTGACAGAAATGGCTTGTGATCGATGCCAAGGCCCCCACTGATCTTTTTTTATGAGATGCTTCGGCAGTTCCCAGTGAGGTGCTTCACCTCGGTTTCACAGAGTGCTTGCTGGGAGGTCCCAAGTGCCTGCATCCTCCCTTTCTCAGGACTTAAAACGCATTTGGCGCCTTCGGGGATTTTCCTTCTGTGGCTTCGAATCTTAGAATGGCTCCCATCACATTTTCTCTCAGGGTACTCACTTCAAGTCTGCAGGGTGACATGATCCCAGGGCCTCCAAGCCTGCCGTCTGCAATTCCCTGATTGTCACAGGGGGCTTTCATGTCCCCTAAAGAACAGTCTGTCTCCTGTCCAGTGAAAGTGAGCAGGGAAGGAATGGTCATGGGGTCTCGTGTGAGGGTGTCAGTCACTCAGCCTTGGGTTTGGGCCCTGGCACCTGGATCATGAGCTCAGAAAAAGAAGTCAGATGCTGGGCATGGGGCGGGGGGCTGGGTGCACGCCTGTCCTCTCAGTACCCTGGAGGCCAAGACAGGAGGACAGGACGGCAAGTTCCAGGTGATCCTATACCAAAAAACAAAACAACAACAAAACATGTCATGTGACCTCAGCATGAACACAGGAACCTGTTGGTGTCCCAGTCTCTCTGGCCTTTGTATGGAAATGACCCCTGTCTCCCAGGGGATGTGTCTTTGCTCCAAAAGTATGCTCCTCGAAGCAAGGCCTGCATCCGGTGCTGTAATGAAATACAGGGGGCAAAGGCACTTCATTAAAACAAAACAAAAAGGCTGCCTCAGCTCACAGTGCTGGCATCTTCTGGACTTGAGTGGGGGTTCCCTGGAGGTGGCTTTACATCGAAGTGTGAAGGGTGTGAGGGGGAAAGGAGGGGAATGAGAGGGAGTTAGAGGGACACCTGAGACCTAGCTTGCTTCCCTTCAAGGCCTTGTCTACAGACACAGTCGTATCCTGAGGTCAAGAGGGGTGAGAACCTAAGTGTAAAGATTGGGGGTATACAACTGTGTCACAATAAAGTGTGTGAGATGTGGAAACACCTCAGTCTCCCAGGTCCCACCCCTCACTGCTCCTTGCGCAGTACCCTCCAAAGGGGCCATTCACTTCTCTACTCTCTGACAGCCGTAGGTTCTCACAGAGTCCCAGCCTCTCAACTTCCAGGCCCTCTTTTCCAGTCCCCCTGGCCTTTGTGTGGAAACGAACCCTGTCTCCCACGTCTTTGTTCCAAAAGCTGCAGTGGGAAGCAGTGCCTCTCAACTGAGGCTGCTGTCCTGTTCAGGGATGTTTGTTGATTGCTCACTGACCACTTGCCTGGGAGTTCTGTCTTCAGATGAGAGTATCTCTGAGCTTGCCTGCCACCGACTCGGGCTCTCTCTCTCTCTCTCTCTCTCTCTCTCCTTTCTTTTCTCCCTCTCTCTCCCCCCCCCCCCCCATCCCCCAGCAAGAAGCCTCCACCATAAACAATCGAGGTGGACCAATGTCTTCTTCAGGAGAGATGTGAGGGTCATCTTTTATTAAGAAGAAAGCTTTTGAAATGCGGCATGAGTGGTGTCTCCCTCATTAGCACAAGAGGGATCAGGACCAGCAATCTAGTCGATCAGCAGCCGCAATTTATTTTAAACTGCCCGTTTTCTGGATGTCAGAGGACGACTTTTATGTATAATCTTATTTCCAATTTCAACAAAGAACATTTCACTCATGTTGGGTGCAGAGATTTTTTTTTCCATAGACAATAACCGATTATAAAAGCAGCTCCCGGCTGCCCCCCACCCGTCTCGTAGTGGTGTTGACATATGGAAATGAAGCAAATGTAATCCGTGTAATTACAAGCATTGTAAGCAGGGTACAATTAGTGTCTCTCCAAGCCGATGTTGTAATCAAAAGACGCTGGTGACAGAGTCCAAGGATGGAGGAGACGCTCCACAGAATCCAACATGGGTTGGAAGGAAACTCCTTTCTTTCATTCCCCTCTCCTCCCCACATAGACACAAACGTCGCCTCCTCTTCTTTCCTGAGTGGGTGAGGAGAAATCAGTTCTGATTATTTACTCCACCCATGCAGCCCCACGCAGACAGACAAGGGAGCCTGACTTTAAAAATAAACCTGGCCACGTGGCAGGCAGGGCCAGGCCCTGCAGAAGCTGTTGTGTTTAGGCGGTGTTTTTTAAGGTTGCCTGTTCTCTTAGAGGTGTGTCAAGGCACCCCCTGACCAAATGGGGCTCTGTGAGTACCAGACACCCACAAGTTTTCCGTGTCATCAAATGCACTTGGGGCTGGAGGCTGCGGCCATAACAGATATTTTGCTTGTTTGTTTGTTTGCTTGCTTGCTTGCTTTGGATTTTGTTTTTAAATTTTCGCCACCATTTAGGTCCCAGGAAGTGTTTGTAGTAAAGATGTGACATCTCTCTCCTGAAAAGTTCGGGCTGATCACAAAGGGGTGACCTGCAGTGTCACAGGACACCATTGGTGCCCCGTGCCTTCGGGTCCTGGGGATGGGGAACAGCTCCCATCTCCTGCGGCCTGCCCTTGTCTCTTGCCCACTTCCCACGGAACTGCCAAATCAAAGGGGCTCCACAGACAGGGACTGTCTGCAGGGTCTGTGGGAGAGCCCTTGTGCCTGCCACCTCAGCTGTCTTCCATCTCAGTCCCTAAGCCCGGTGCCCAGTGTCCTCCTCCCCAGCAAAGCCTCAACTGACCACCATGGCCATCCCTACCTGAGCCAAACACTGCTCGCCATGCCTCAAAGGAAGCCAGGTCCCTGCCACTGGGGGGGGGGGGCAGTGAACAATGTGGCACTTGTGGGGGGAGGCCCCCTTTGAGTTTCTCAATGAATTATTCAAGAAGGATTTCTTTGTTGCCTCCTAAGTGAGAGAGATGAGAGAGAAGGCAAAAGCGATGGATGAGTACAGAGCTGACTGTGATCACCACTGCTTGGAGAAAAGATAGGGGAAAGGAGAAGAGAGGGTGACAAAGGAACAGAGAGAGAGGCAAGGAGGAGAAAGAGGAAAAGGAGAGGGAGAAAAGGAGGAGGAGAAGGGAGGAAGGGGGCAGGAATGAAGCAAAGGCTCTGCCATTCTTGTTGAAATTGTCCAGGTAATGAGAAACAAGCTCCCCCCCACCCCACCCCACCCCCCTCCCCAGGACTCAACTCTCACTGTAAGATAAAATCTGAGGTCAGCAGTTCAAATTCTCACAGAAGCTCTCTTGTGGCCCAATGTGCCCCATCAGTTCACATGTTTGAAATGTCTTCTCCCCGATTCCCTAGCAGCTGGCATCTGCATCTTAGAGAGGCTATTAGAGTCCCTTCATGAGGATGGGGTCCCTTTGGTCATCCTGGTGGCTTTATAAGAAGATGGGGACCCATCTGCCCCATGTAGGGTATCAGCCAGGTCAGATGCCCCAGAACCATGAGGCAGATAAACTTCCAGTTTTTTTGTTTTTGTTTTTTTTTTTTTATAAATCGTCCAGTCTTGAGTATTTCGTGGAAGCAACTGAAAAATGACCCTGAGAGCCCTGTTTACCTCTACACTGCACCGTCTCATCCAGAGGTCATTTTGACTTCAGGGCAAATTGCTCAGCAGGGAACTAGTTCAGAACACAGCACTGTTCCCGAGGGGAACAGTTCAAAACCGCAGTGTGGAGGGCAGGGCGACCACATGACCGTTTGTAGTCACAGATACAAACAGTACATCATGCCACTGGCTGTCAGACTGCCTGCTTTCTCTACTGAATCTCCCAGACTGAATTCACCCGAGTGAAATCTGACCCCCAAACACTAACAAGACAGTTGGCATCTTGCTTTGGCCCCTATAGCCCCCTCCAAGTGCAGCACCTGTGATTGCCAAGGATGGCCCAGGATGGCCGCCTGTTCCCATGAGGCCACACTACGCTTGGCTGCTGCTCTACAAGTTGGGACCCTGTTAAGCTAGACTTCACATTCCACACACCCTGAGACACGGCCACTGGAAATCCAGGTCACAGAAGAATCTAGAATGAAAGCCCTCGCATATGGATGAAGACACTGAGGTCCAAGGCAGTTGAAAAGACTTGGAAATCAAACTCCAGCTCTGCTGCCACCTGGCTGTGTGACTCCCCGCTGGTCCTGGGCTTTTCTGGTCCTACTCCTCCTCAGCTGGAACAGTGGTGGGGACAAAGGCAGCGTTGGCCACTGGGCTAGCTAGGTTTTCGTCAACTTGATATAAGTTGGGGGGGGGGAGAATCTTAATTGAGAAAATGCCTCCATAGGACCGGCCTGTAGGCAAGCCCCTGGTGCATTTTCTTCATTAGTGATTGGTGTGGGAGGGCCCAGCCCATCATGGCAGTACTACCTCTGGGGAGGGGGTTCTGGGTTCTACACAAAAGCAGGCTGAGCAAGCCATGGAGCGCAAGACAGTAAAAAGTGTTCATACATGCCTGGCCTTTGCTCCAGTTCCTGCCTCTGGGTTCCTGCCTTGACTTCCTGCCCTAACTTCCCTCGGTGACAGAGTGTGACCTGAGTGCAGTTGTACGCTGAAATAAATCCTGCCCTCCCCAAGCTGCTTGTGATCATGTTGCTTTATCTCAGCAGTGAACTCTAAGACAGTGGTTGAGCACAATGTGGGTCGGTGAGACGGAAGCTTCAGAGGACTGAAAATGTCAACTAGACCTGTACCAGGGACATGTCCAGGTCCCCTGCTGTGGTGTACACATGTGTGCAAACACACACACAAATACATGAGAGAGAGAGAGACAGAGAGACAGAGAGACAGAGAGACAGAGAGACAGAGAGAGATGTAGTTGTGAATGAAAAACGAAGTTTTTGAAGTTCCAGAAGGCTCCGGAGAGTAAATCTTACAGTGTTGCTTCCTGAGCTCAATCCTGGCCACTCTACAGGGCTAGGCTGAACATCGTCCCAGCCTGGAATCTAAGTCTACCAGGTATGTGGAGAAGAAACACAAATCCTGAGCCAGGCTGGAAAGGGAATAGTATATGTGAGGTTTCCTTAACCGGCACTTGGACCCACACTGCCATTCCTGCCATGTGTACGCACAGGACTTTGTGTGTACATGTGTCTAATAGCACACCTCACATATACATACATATATATATTCGTTTTGGATGTGACATGCATTATCGATGTGCTATATGCTGACAGATGTGGGCATAGCTCTCTGGCTGTGGGACAGTTGAGGACAATGATAGACATAAGTGCTTGCTGGTCTGTGGCTGGTCCTGCTAGCTAGGGAGATCCTCCCGGGCCGTGTACAGGTAAGTCACCTGAACTCAAGGAGGGTTGTGGTCCGGGAGTCGGGGCAGGAGTGGGGAAAGACCCTCTGGAGACAAGTCAGGTCCAGGTTGCACTGGGGATGCCAGGTTCTGGGTCCCCTCTCTGTGCTTCGGTTTTATTTCCTGTTTCTCTTTTGTTGTGTTTCACTCGTGTGTTTGTCTGTCAGGGGTCTTGCAAACTAAGAACCCTGCAGCCTCCTGCATCAGTGTCCCAAGTGCTGTAATGACAGGTCTGTGCTCCACACCCAGCTCATAGTTTCTTCTTATTAAACAGAACAGTTGGTGTTGCACCTGCCCAGGGAGGGAGGGAGGAAGGGAAGAAGGGAGAGAAAGAGAGAGAGGGAGAGGTCTCAGGGACAACCTCTGAGACATCAGACTCATTCCAACCGTGTGGCACGAGGCTGCCACCGTCTCATCTCTCTGTTCCTCATTTGTCTTGTCCAACCCCCCCCCCCAGCCAAGGGTGACCAGTTGGGACAAATGATTGGATTTGCATGCAAGATTCTGAGGCTTTGCTTTCCCATTTTCAGTAGCTACAATAACTGCCATTGCTGGATCTAGATCAGATGTCGGGGCGTCTGTACATCCCTGCTCCCTGCCACTCACAGCAGCCGAGACAAGCGTTCATCATCAGATGAAATGTGGTACACACACACCATGGAATACTATTCAGCCATGACAAGAGTGATGCTATGGATGGGCCTGGAGATCAGTGAACCCCAGGAATGCATATTTGGATCTTGCTTCATATTTGTTTAAGAGCCATGTTGACATGAGTGTGTTTCCTATGATCCCGGACATTCTCTAATCATGGTATTTTTCATAAGGAGAAGATGCACACGGAGAATGTCTTGCACTCCACACTCTGCTGTAAGAATGTTCTGGAAAGCTACTTTTGAAACAATTGGGGATTGTTTGTTTGTTTGTTTGTTTGTTTTGAACAATCCAATAACACTTCTCTCACTCCCCAGGGCTGTTACTATCTATTATAAAGAATTGAAGGCATGTTAAACAAAGGCCTATTCATGATTGTCCACAGCAGCATTACCCACAATTCCCCCAAGTGAAAACTGTGGGTAAACTTTAACATTTTTCTATCAATTTTGCCCGCATGAATGTCTGTGTAGTATGTGCACTCAGAGCCTTTGGAGGTTAGAAGACGTTGGGGTTCCCTTGACACTGCCGTCACAGACAGACAGTTGTAGCCTCTGTGTGGGTGCTGGGAATCAAACCCGAGTTCTCTGGAAGAGCAGTCAGTGCTCCAACAGGCCACTCTTCATGAGCAAACAGTTAAGTGGACTACAGAAGATTCACACAACAGAACACCCTTTCCTCCACAATCAAGGATACCCACAGCACCTCAGGTGGACATGCAAGGCAGTACGCTGGGTTTCACAGTGCCGACCTCTGAGATTGTGAGCTGCGGGGCTCTTCTGCAGAAATACAGGGAGATTCAAAACAGGATAGAGAACAAGCCCCCAGAAGGCAGTGCTGGGGTGGCTGAGTTGGTTGTTTTTGTGACATAGCAGTTACGTACGTGTTTTCCTCATGGTGGCAGCTGCCAGAACCTAATGGGGGAGGATGTTACGGGGCTGCCCATCAAAACCCAGAACATGGGGTGTAACCTGCATGTGGTTAGCTCAAATCTGCAGCTGAGGGAGGAAGGGAGGGGAGGAGCCTCCAAAAAGTCACAAAGGTACCTCATCTGTGGTGTCCACAGGCAACCATCACCTGGAGATCCAGGGCCTGAGAGCATTGCACAGCACAGTAACTTTCAGCATATTTCTGCTCATGCTCTCCTGATTGAATGAACCAAATAAATGAAGCGTGGCTTCTCTGGGCAGCTATCATGATCATCCAGTCAGGATCCAAGTGCTGACACCGCCTATCTGTCCACAGATGTGTGGTCCCAAGCCTTCCTTGTGTCTCCAAGTGAAATGACTGAGCTGTGCCAGGATCCTCTCAGATCCCTGTGGGAGGAGCTGAACCCATCTAGCTCAGAGGTCAGGAAATGTGTCCCCTCATAAAATTATCAGCCTTGTAGATGTCAGCTTCAGGGATGGATGGATCTAGGTGCTCAATGTTCTAGGCCTCTATCTCAGCTCTGCTCAGATTTCTTTGGTTCCATTCCTGGGTAGGAAGTTGCCTTGAGGTAACAAGGAGGATACCAGGAGTACTAAGCCTATGACCTGTTGCTATTCAGCACTGAAATGGGCCCACCCCTTTCCTGTATGTCTCAGAAGCGTGGCAAGCCAAAGGCTGCTGCTGCAATCACTGAGGCCAGAGGGAAGGATTCCGCAGTGGCAGCCTCTGCTGCAGCTCAGTGGCCAGAGGACAGATGTACTGGAAGCCCCTGCTTATGCTTTTTCTGGAAGATCAGGGAGTTTTGAGTAGAAAGGAAGGTGGGAAGCAGGGCTGGGGAAAAGGACAGAGACCCGCAGAAAGGAAGGACACCATTGCAATGGCAAAGGGGCCCTGTGCTGGTCACATGTCACCTGTGGCGGTAAAGGAGACCTTTGTAGCCCCAGGTGTCAGGCATTCTGCTCAAGAATGTGGCAAAACACTGACAGAAGCAGCTTAAGGGAGGAAGGGTTGATTCGGGCTCAGATTGGAGGAGATGCAGCCCGCCATGACAGGGTAGGTGAGAAGCACAAGCTTCATGGCAGGAGCTGAGGGCACCAGCTTCTTCACATCTCTTCAGATCAAGAAGTAGAGAAGGCACCGATATCTGGGGCGGGCTGCTAACCCCAAGGCCCGCCCCCCAGCAACTCACTTCCTCCGGTGAGGCTCCACCTCCTGAAGGTTCCCAACTTCCCACAACAGCGCCACCTGCTGGGAGCCAGGCGTTCAGTCGGGAGTTCAAGCTCAAACTGTCACAGCATCACAGGAGCCCTTTCCCTGGTACCCAACTCGACCTTTTGTCTTCTGTACAACTCATGGGCTCCAAAGGGCTGTTGCATGCTCCTATAGAAATGAGAAGCGCTTACATGCTGGCTGTGAATGGGACTTGGTGACAGGCATGAGAGGTAGCCCCCAGCCTCTCTCCAAGGGCAGGAAACATAGCTCCCGCTGTCAGAGACGTTCCACTCGGCCTGCCCCAGCAGCTCCTTGCTTGTTCACCCTGCCCTGGCCATCAGTGTCCTGTGATCTGACCCAGGCATGCAGCGATTACTGTCCTCATTGTTCTGTGTACTCCCCGCCCCCCAGACCTCAGAAATCTGTTCCCTTAACAATAGCCCACTATGACAGGACTCTTTGGTTCTGGCCCAAGACAATAAACAGAACACTGCCCAGTGGCTCCTGTCACACACATCACAGAGTATTTTGGAGACTGAATTAAGGTATGAGGTAGTGTAAGCCACCCCCCCACACCCACCTCCCCAACAAGTTAGCCAGGCTCCTCCTCACTCAGTGTTTGCCTTTCCACAAACATACATATGCACACTCATATGTATGCAGGCACACACACAAACAAGCAAACAAGACACATAGGAGCATGCAATGCCTGGTGGGGTTTTTTCTTCATCTTAACGTCATACATGCCTGCACGTGTGTATGATTGTGTGTGCGCAGGCACATGCGTGCATATTTCCTGGTCATTATTCTTCCTAAGCACAGCTCCACAATGAGCTGAATCCATCCACGTTTGGAAAATAAATAGCACCAGGTCTGCATTTGTTAAAACCGTGGCTGCTGTCAGGTCCCCGACATCCAAGAAACTGTAATTTGCCCAGTCGTGTTCCTCGGTGTTCCACAGCCTGTGTGCCTCCTTCCAGGGACACGGTCTTCTGCAGATCTTTCTGTCCCAAAAGGTGAGAGAGGTTGCCAGGCTGAGCCCAGTCAAAGCCCCTGGGATGAGAGAATTTCCATCCTGCCAAGGAGCTTACCAGGAAGTTGGATGTGGTGACACACACATGTAATCTCAGTCCTGGGCAGGCAGAGGCCGGAGTACTGCCACAGGGTCAGGGCTGAGCGTAGCTCTAGAGCTTATGCCTTGTCTCCAACGCAAATAAGCGGAGAGAGAATCTCGCATAAGCAGGACTTCCTGAGGGCATCGTGAAGCAGGGCTGTCAGTGCCCACCAGCCTATGGGTGTGGGGTGAGTCTATGGAGTGAGTCACCCGCACCCAGGACCAGCCAGGAACCCCGCGTCAAAAAAGATCAGCCAGGCCGGAGACAGTGTGTTCTCATTTGCATATTGCTTCCCAGGCAATATGCAAACCCCACGCTATTAATATTCTGTAGCTTGGTATTATCCATCCGGTGAAGTTTTAACTGTCTTCATGGAATGTTCAGAGCCAGGCATGAGCAGAGAGTGTCCTGAGAGTGGAGAGGATGCCTGGGCCCCGACTCTGAGGCCCTCAACTTCAAGGGCTGGTTCTGCCTGAATTTTCTTCTGCAAGGAGACACTGCAGAGAGCAACAAGGCCCACAAGCATCCACAATCCGATTTGATCTAGTCCCTTCTGTCCTCCTCCCACCAGTCATAAGTCCACAATGGCCTCAGAGGCAACCCACTGCATTCGAAGGAACCCAGTAGCAGCTGTACATCAGCCCAATTCTTTTCCTCCCTCATTACACAGACACCTGCTTCTCAAGGCAGCCTCGGGCACCCAGTTCTGCAGACGGGAAAGAGGCACCCAGGATGCGGAACACAGACACGGCTGTTGCCGACACTAACACACAGCCAACCATGGCTCGCTTTTGAGTAGACCCCGTGTCCATGCAGCACGGGCAGACACATTTTTGATGTGTCTGAATTGAGTGTATACTCCATTTGCCTTATCTAATCCCTAAACAAGGTGGCAAGGCAGCTGTCTGCAACAGCCCCCACACAGATACACAGCAGACATCGGCCAGGTGACCACCGCACAGGAGGTTGGCTCTGTGGGATATCATTGTATGGAAGGGACTGGAGCAGCTTGAGATTTGTGGAGCTAGAAGATGTATCAGAACCCACTCCACTAAAGAGTGAGGGATGATTTTGTTACAGCAGCCACACACTGACTGGTACACATGGCTCTGTGGGACAACACCGGGGCTGGGCACGGGGGTGGGGTAAATTTTTCACCTGTAGTATATTAACTGTTCTGTTTCCAGATGACAGAGCTCCCCACACCCACAGCTGTGCATGTTTGGAAGCCTGCCCTGAGCTCAGGACAGGGCCACCAGCGTTATTGGGTTCACGTGCTTTGAAGTGGCCAGCTCTCCGGCTTGCTGAGAGTCCCTAGGGACAGAGTGCCAAGCCTGAAGTGCAGCAGGTGGTGTCCACCTGTGAGGCCTAGGGGAGGGGTGGGGGAGGTGCTGTCACACCCACCCACAAAACACCGTCCAAGCTGCCACCTCTGAACCTTCCCTCCGCCTCTGGTTCTTGGCTTCTTTGTTCCTGGTCGGAGCTGGTCTCAGAGCTTTAAGATGCTGTGATTTATGGCGTTTTATGCAAATGTGGATTGAGCCCAGCACAATGCAGAGAAGGAGAGGTTTGGTGGCTGGTGTGGTCCTTCATTCAACTGGGTAGCGATGGCATGAGAGGGAAAGTTGCATTGGGGGGCTAGCTGACTTCTCAATTTCTCCCTTATTCCCAGACACCCGGGGGGGGGGGCTAGACTGTGGCCCACAGACAAGATTCTCTCCAGCAGGCAATTCACAGAACACTGGGGAAGCCATGGTACTGGGGAGAGAATCCACCCAGCGTGTCCTGACAGAGGCCTGTGTGTCGGAACCCTGCTGGATCAGCCAGCCATCCCTGTGCAGCTGCCTTCTGTGGGCCTTCTCTGTCCAGCAGAGAGGAAAAACACAAGCCCCTGCCTTGAAGAACCACAGCAGCAATGATTTAGGTCTAGTTAACCACGCCACAGAATGCAATGAACTGGGGCTCCATTAACCTTGTTTTCAAAACACCTTCTGGAGATTCATGTTCATGGCGCTGCCTCTTGTGAAAAAGGCGCGGGGGAAGTGTCCAGCAGTGCTTCTACTCATCAAGCCGATTCAGAAAAAAAAGCAGGTGTGTGACGAAGATTGGAGCATGGAGGACACATATCTCTATTGCTGGACCCTTGCCCAACGACAATACCCTCTGTCCCTCATGCACTCCCAGGCCCCGGGTCCCAGCATTCGCCAGGCTCCTGCAATGCCTCCACTGTGAGCGGGAAAGCCACCAGACAGCTCCCGGGAGCTGACCTTGCGATGAGACAAGATCAGCGAAAGTGACTGATTTCCTGCCCCTCCCCCCCCCAGATCTCTTGGGGGCAGCCTGGAAACTGTAAATCCCGTTATCACTCTGGTCCTCGGTGTCCTCTGCTGACGCCATCAGCTTCGGGATGCTCATTCCTCAGCCCTTATTTGTCCACCTTGTCAGCTGTCGGCTCCTCTGAAGAGCCGAGCTCTCGTGTTGCATCTGCTTCTCTGTCATGAGGAGGAGCCTTCTTCCTGGTGCCCTCCATCCTTTCCCCAAGGTCGCCAGGAAACGGAGAGGAGATGAGGAACATCCTAGGGGACAAGACCCGGGAGGAGAAGCTGGGGAGACACAGCAAGTGAGAACACTGCCTATACTAGTACAAGAATCTGAGTTCCAACCCTGAAAACCAACTCAGCACTGTGGGGAGGGGACACAGGATGGCTGCTAGGGCCTGCTGACTGCCAGCCTAGTTAGGGACTCAGTGAGAGGCCTCAGGGGAACAAGACAGAGGTGGTCACCACCTTCCTCCAGACTCTGCAAAGGAAGTGCATACTTGCGCACATGGCATGTACCCTATGCTGGTTTCTCTTGTTAGCTAGCTAGTTAGTAGTTAGTTAGTTAGTTAGTTAGTTAGTTAGTTAGTTAGTTAGTTTTGTTTTTGTGTTTTTTTTCCCCACTTGACACAAGTTTGTATCATCTGGGAAGAGGGAATCTCAAAGGCGGAATTGCCTCCATCCGACTGACCTGCAGGTAGGCCTGCGGAGCACTTCCTTCATTAAGGGTGGACGTGGGCCGTCCCAGCCCGCCATGGCTCAGTGCTGTCCCTGAGCAGGTGGTCCTGAGCTCTGTAAGAAATCAGGCTGAGCAAGCCACGGAGAGCAGGCAGCACTCCTCTGTGGCCTCTGCTTCACTTCCTGCCCCCGGGTTCCTGCCTTGGCGTCCCTTCGGGATGGACTGGAGCAGTAAGATGAAATCAGGCCTTTCCTCCCCAAGCTGCCTTCGGTCACAGTGTTTATCATGGCAATATTAGGCCAACGGAAAGACACCACACGCATGCTACACACTAGACGCCCAGGCAGAAAGACAGGTGGGGCTGTGGGAGCGGGTGGGCTGCTGGGCCCTAGGGTAAACCTCCCTTTGACTGCTGTTCATGATGCATTATTTTCTGTTCTTGGCGCTTGACAAATACCCAACAGAAGCAAATCAAGGGAAAGAAGGTTGGCTCTTTTGATGACCAGGCCCATCCAGAAGCCGTGGAGCCACCGTGTTAGACATGGACCACGGTGACAAGTGGAGGCTGCCTGCAATGGGTGCAATGCTCCTTTCTATGACGCGCCCACATCTCTGGCGTGGACCTTGTTTTCCTTCCCCAGCCTCTGTGAGGACAGTCACAGGAAACGGCCCATCATGACGGACAGCCAGCTTCTCAGCGTCTCAGGTTTGCCTGTAGCCCCCTTCCTCTGTCACCTCAAGTTTTCAGAGCATGGCTTCTGCATTCATTGCAGGGGGAGAGGGGGTCCTCAAAAAGCTCCTCTGCGCAAGTGCTCGGCAGTGTGCTGAGCTTAGAGGTGAGCTTGCCGTCGCGACACCCCTCTGTGAGGCAGAACGTGTGCGACTCCAGGGAGGACACCAGACTCTTAGAGGAGACTCGTGTGCAGGAGATCAGGGAGCAGAATCTCCTGCAAGAGGAAGATGTTTGCAGAGGCCACTGGCTCAGGCTTTCGGGCGCTCATTCCCCCAGGCACCTAGGTTGGATTTTGGTGTGTTGTGACACAAGCCGTGGAACCCAGCTAGCTTCCACTGTTTGCTTCCTAAAGGGGTAAAGAAGTGATGGTAACAGCAGATTCTGAAAAAAAAAAAAAATCTGCTGTTACTCTTCTGTCGGTTTCTTTGCTGGGATCCTAAACAGAGCTCATAGCAACAGCATTTGCTGAGCACCAGCTGGATACTCAGGTATGTCTCAAAGAACCTGGCCCAGTAAGAACTCAGCAGCAGCTGCCAGCCGTGTGGGGAGTGAGAGCACTTTGCCCATCTCACGGAGGAGCAAATGGAGGGCCTGAGAGTCTCAGTTGCTTATGGAATGACAGGCTTTCTGTTGTTCACCTCACAGAGCTGAGCCTGGGCTTGGAAGGCTCAGCCCCTCCCGGAGCCGTGAATGGTGGTTCCTCGGGCATGTGTTTAGTGAACACAGTAGCACCCAGGTCTTGTAATGTTCACGGAGGGCTCCCTGGCTGCCGGCCATGCTTCAAATCCTGGGTGTAACATCTATAATTCACCCCCAGAGGCTCTGAGGCGAAGCATATGGGCTGTGCCCACCCTGCAGTTGCTCGGGGAGAGGCTGGCCGCCCTCGCTGGCTCCGGGTTGAGCTGCTGACAGCTCTCCCCATGGCAGGGCCCTCCTGCCAACCCTGCTGTAAAGACTAGTAAATCCAGCAGCTTGTGTGTCTGATTTCCCCGTGTGTCACCCCCTAAATCTCCCTTTAAGTGGCAGGAATGGGCCAGCTCTGCCTTGTCTAGGGATATTAACACCCTCTCAGAGGACAGTGGTGCCAGAGACCCCCAAGTAGCTGGTGGGGGACTTTGTTTTTTTCCACCTCACATGTGGCTGCATCTTTGCTGCCTGATCCAGCTGCCCCAGAAGCAAACTGGGAATCCGAAGGGCCTGGAAAGGCTCCAGAGAGCCCCTCCCTAAATTGTGCTGGGTGGCTCCAGTCAGAGCTCCAAGGAAGGCCTGGGACTCAAGTCTCAGCCTCCAACGCTGAAGCTCTGAATGTTGACATCATCCATAAATTCTTAAGCATTGAGCACCTACTGTATACCGTGCACCTGACACATCATTTCCCTTTGGAAATTTGAGGGCTTATTTTCACCTCTATTGTCGATAAGCCAAAGCTCACAGAAGGTGAGCAACCCAGCGGAGGTCACCCAGCAGTGCTAGTATTCATTTCTGGCCCCAGACATGTAACGTGATGCCTGTCAAACACCCTAACCATGCCTCCCATTGATGCTCGCTGTTTGCCAGAAAGCACGTCCTGTGTTGCTGGCAACTGAGGGACAGAGGCTAGCTGCCGCTGCACTAAACAGCCTACTGTGTACCAGACGGCTTCCCCACCACCAAGAATCACCCTAACTCTCACGGGACTAGTGCACCCGGTCCCCTAGGTGCCTGTGTCCTGCACTGTGATCACAGCCAGCACTCTGCTCCTGAGTGAGTGCCTCATGGCACCTGCTTCCCTAACACTGGCCTATAAACTACCCCTTGTCCTGGTCCCTAAGAATGCAGGACTGTCTCACCCCGTTGCTGGGTGGATGCCAGTCCCAGTCACATGACAACACCCCAGTCCTCCCCAGGCTTTGGACTCTAGGGAGGCTGGGGAGGGAGGGTCTGGCTGTCTCAGGTAGGCACTGCCCAGGTGTGTGCCTCCCTGCCCTTCTGCGCTGAGTTAGTTTCCTCAGCCCCTGGGGTCTATGAGGTCCTTCAGGGGCCATGAGCTTTATTCCACCCAGTAGGACTCTCAGCACCTCTGCACGCACTGGCCTGCATTTTATCCTCCTTGGTGTTAGGTCACGTGGCTAGGTAGAGAAGCCGGAACTTTATGATACCCACAGTGGCTGCCTCCTGGTGCAGAGCGGGGCACAGAGCTCAACTGCTCCTAACTCACTCCTACCCATTCATCACCCAGGTTTTGTCTCCTGTATCTCTGCCCTGTGAAGAAGCCTGGGCTGCCCAGCACCTACAAAGCCATGTGGGAGCTGACAGGAAAAGCCAGGGAAGCTGCCTGGGAGATGGGCTTCTCTCCCCTTCCACGCTGTCTTACAGCTGGGGCTGAGGTAGGCCCTGAAAGAGAAAGAGGTCACTCCAGAGGAGCAGCTCCCTAACTGCCACACAGCCAACAGAGCCTCAACCCAGGGCTCTGGCAGGACGCCCCCACCCGCCCCATCCCCTTTGTCCTCCTGGTGACTCTGGCCCCTGTATTGACGGAGATGAGGGTGAGAACGGGAGCCCAGCTGCTGAACATAGATGCTAAAAAACACCTCTTCATCTTTACTAATCTCCCAAAATACACTCTGAAATTGTCACTGAGCCCAAAGGGCTTGCGTTTCCCCTTAGAACCTGATAAAGAAGCAGCGGTGTTGATGAGGATGGCCCAGAGACCGAGGAGAATCTGCTGGTAGCGTGCAAGGCGATGCGGTAATTGCTATGGAAACTCCTCATTATAATTCAATAAAAAGGGAGAAAAAAGTTAAGTTCATTGTGTTACCTGTGACTGTCTTCATGTTCCATACATACATTAGCATGAAATCACACTACACAAAGGGGTCTGGAAGGTTCAGCAGAGACGAGGCTGGAAGAGGGGAGGGGAACGCACTTCGCAAGAGAGCTCTCTCTTGTCTTCTTCAAAAACAAAACAAAACAAAACAAAACTGAGTAAAACATTTGAGGTTTCTGTACAAACTGGTGAGCAGGCTGTGGAAGAGAACATGGCCCTGTGAGGGCCCTGTCCAGCCTGGTAAAGGATCTGAGTCGTGACAAAAAGGGTCACCTTCTTGGAGGTGGGAAGAGAGATGATGCTTGCTCCGTTAAGAGAAGGCTGATTGATGACTTGTATATGGGTAGCTGGGACACCCTCTGGGGACAGGTCCCGGTGACATTTCGGGTGACACTGGGGCACCCTGAAGCTCCTCCTACAACAAGCATTACTCACCTGTCTTCAGAGCCAGGCTCTCTCCCAGCGCTGGGTCCAGCCTAATGGCTAGGAAAGGAGAGCCATTAAGATCTAAGGTGACTGAAGCCCAGAGGGTGGGGGAGGGATGAGAGGACAGTGCCCTTCTCAAGTACCAGCCTCTGGTTCTGGGAGAGAAGATGTTCTGAGTGGCTGGGTGCTAGGCGGTGCTTGCTGAGAGGAAATCCACCCGACCCTTTCCCTGGGAAGCTTGCAAAGTCCTCCGTGCTGGGAGTGGGATGAGGCAGGGGGACCAGGCTGGGAAGCAGGTGGGCTTCTGCCGAGCCCTGCAGAGGTCTCTCATGTGAGGTGAGTCGTCCTGAGTCTCTTTAGTAGTGTGAGTTAGTACATGATTTATCCCTGCTCTAAACCTCTTTTCCACCACCACTCCTTTGCCTGGGTCTCTGGGGGTCTCCATTTCTGCAGTGCATGCTGGGACAGCGCCAGCCTCTCACCCATAGAGAGTCACCACAGGGAGCCTCAAGGCAGCCCAGACAGGGTAGGGGCCCCTGGCTGTGAGCATGTGTCCTCAGCCTCTTCACCCAGGCAGCCAGAGGCATGGTAGCTTTCCCTTGGCAATGTCTGGAACCCATTCCTCTTCAGAGCCTTGATGGAGCTCCTTATAGTTGTGAGCACTCACAGAGATACTCTTGCATTTAATACCTTTACGCCCACTTTCATCCTTTCACCAAAACCTTGCAGTTTTAGACTCTGCGCGCTGTGTCTTAGTTTGTTTTTTATCCCTGTGATAAGATACTGAATGGCTCGTGTGTTTGGATGTTTGGTTCTCAGTCTGTGGGCTGTTTAGAGCAGTTGTTCTCAATCTCTGAGTCGCAACCCCCTCCCGCTCCCCGAAAAGGGGTTGAATGACCCTTTCACCAGGGTCACTTAAAATCATTGGGAAACACAGATATTTACATTATGATTCATAGCAGTAGCAAAATTACAGTCATGAAGTAGCAATAAAAAAAAAAATCTTATGGTTGGGGGTCACCACAAACGCTGAACTATATTAAAGGGTCACAGCGTCCGGAGCCACTGAGCTAAAGGATTAGGTGGTATTGTCTCACTGAAGGAGGTAAATCATTGGGGGCAACACAAACCCCATGCCAGGCTCAGTCTCTCCCCCACCCCACTTATGATTAATATGTAAATAAGATCTCAGCAGATGTTCCAACACCATGTCTGCCTTCCTGTCCGCTGTCTTGCTCCCCACAGGATGATCATGGGCTTACCCTATGACATGTAAGCCACAGTTAAATTCTTTTATAAACTACCTTGGTCAAGGTATCTCTTCACAGCAATAGAACAGTAACTAAGACAGACACCATGACCAACTTATAAGGGGAAATGTCTAATTTGGGCTTATGATTTAGAGAGCTAGATCTGATCTACAAGCATGAGGCAGAGAGTGTATGTGTGTATGTGAGAGAGAGAGAGAAAGAGAAAGAGCGCTAACTGAGCCTGACCTGGGCTTTAGAAAGCTCAAAGTCCATCCCTAATGACACACTTCCAACAAAGCCACACCTCCTAAACCCTCCCAAACAGTCCCACCAACTAGGAATCTAGCATTCAAACATATGAGCTCATGAGGGCCATTCTCATTCAAACCACCACAGAAGGTGGTTTTTGGCCTTCAGGTTACAGTCCATCACTGAGGGAATCCAAGGCAGGACTTCACGGCAGGAGCCTGGAGGCAAGAGCTGGAGCAGAGGCCATGAAGGAGCGCTGTTACTGACTTTCTCTCTCTGGCTTGCTCAGCCTTCTTCCTATATATCACAGGCCCACCTGCCTAGGGATGACATACCAACAGTGGGTAAACCATCGCACATCAATTTGCAATTAAGAAAAAGTCCCACAGATATAACCACAGGCAATCTGATGGAAGCAGTTCCTTAATCGAGATTCCCTCTTCCTTGGTGTGTGTAGCTTTGTGTCAAATTGACAAAAAAATGAACCAGCAGAGGAGGAACCAACTGACTTTGGATTGGATGTGCAGCCTGATGCACAGGAATTCAGCCTAGACACTGAAACCTGGTAACAAACCTGTATCTCTGGAAGCCATAGGCCCCAGGGAGAACCCAAGGCTGTTGTTTTGCTAATTGACATACCGTGAAACTGTCTTCCACGTGTTTGTTTGTACGCACAGACCTGAGCTCTCCACTGTGGTTAGAAAAGCCTTTTTCTGCAGGGGCAGTAATCGACGCAGACTTATAACCGATCAAAGCACTGAGAATAAGTGACAGTCGAGTGTTGTGTCCTAAGTGGGACATCTGTACCAACTTTTCACGCCTCAGAGAACATCACCAAAGATGGCACAGAAAAACTGTAGGAGCTGGAGGATAACCAGAAGCTCTGGGACATGCCGACTTGTGGACACGTGATTCAACACTAGGTGAGTGCTCTGTTTTCCGCCCTTCAGATCTTAAAGCCGTGGGCAGATTCTCCAGTAAGTCAAGAGTAACAGAGTATGTCTCCCTCCGGCTGACATCTAGCTATCGGGACAATTCCAGGTCGTGTGCCTGCTAGTCCACATGCCCATTGCTCCCGAAGCCACTCACATTTGTCCTGTTACCCCAGATCACCGTGCCTTGCTTGGCTCAACTGCAGCCATGCCACACGCTCCTCCCACCTGTATGTGGTAGTCCGATGAGCTGCCACCCTCTCCCACAGCGAGCCTCAGTCGTGGCGTTTGCACATGGGTCTATTCAAGGTGAGGCACGAACCCCACCTCGTGATTTTCTCCTGTTGATTTCATTAGGAAAACACAGGGCCAGCCACGGCAGCTTCAAGGGTCCAGGGAAAAGGCCGGCCTGTAAGGTGTAAGGTGCCTGTCAGCCGGGCTCCCACTCGGCCTGTGGTGCTGAGTTACTGTCTTTAAGGTACACATCCTACAGTGATGTAGCACCAGCACCCACCGCTCAGATGGAAATACCATGGGCAGCACCATATGGATGCACACTGGGAATGGATCTCATTATAATCAGCACTGCAGAGGCTGCCCTTTGACCCTCCGTGTCCATACAGCTTCTCCCAGGAAGCAGGCACTTCATTTTAGGGGATTTTCACCTTCATCGCCAAGTGTTTGAATTTATTTAATTATTTTGGTTTCCTGAGACATAGTCTCATTTAGCCCAGGCTGGCTTTGAACTCTCTATGTAGTACAGGCTGGCCTTGAACTTCTGATCCTCCTGCCTGTGTCTCCCAAGGGCTGGAATTACAGCCATGTGCTATTGTGCCTGACTAAATTTTTTAATTTTACAGGTAAAAGATCCTAGAATTTGAGGGCCATAGAACTGTTTACTATTTGGATTTTGTAATGTACATCTTTCAGGTTCAAAGTTGACTCCCTGTAAACACAGCTCCTTATAGCAGCAACTGAATCTCGGAGCCTCAGGGCCCCGAGTTCACATCAGGAGCTGGCTCTATGCGTCCCCCAACGTAAGCTTCTCTGTCTACTGTGGCACTGCCCACAGCAGGGACAAAACTCACAAAACCACAGAGAGGCTCCTTCTTCAGCTCTAGAGGGAAGTTAATCCCCCCTACTCAGGAACACAGAAACCCTCCCCAGAGCCATTGGCTAAGGGCTGGGAAGAAGAGGGACCTATGTGATACTGTGAGGAGAAACCCAGGCTTTGGAGCAGAGGGTTGGGGGAGCCTGAGGCAGAGGGAAGATGGCCCAGCTGCAGCCCATCTGAGCTCATCCCTTCCAGATCCACAGAGAGCGGCTAGACAACAGTGCTTTCACGTGGGATGTGAAAGAGGCTACTGCAATGTTGCCATACTAGTTTTGACAACTTGACACACACCTAGACAGAACTGAGGAGAGGCACACAACTGAGAAAAATGCCTCCAGAAGACTGGCCCGTGGCCAAGCCCTGGGGACTTCCTTTTGTTTGTCTGTGATTGTTGGGGAGGGTCCAGTACTGTGGGCGGGGCCATCCCTGGGCTGGTGGTCCTGGGTTCTCTAAGAAAGCAGGCTGAGCAAGCCATGAGGAGCAAGCCAGTAAGCAGCACCCTCCATGGCCTCTCATCAGCTCCCGCCTCTAGGCTCCTGCTTTGTGCTGCTGACCCGAGCGACCTCAATGATGGACCATGCTGTAGAGGGTTAGCTGAGGTAAGCCCCTTCTGCCCAAGTTACTGCTTGTGCTTCATCACAGCAATAGAAATGCTAAGACGGCTGTCAAGCGACTCCCATTTCCAGGGTGCCGTGACTGTGAAAGCAAGGGATACGGTTCGGCGCCACAGACACACTCATGTGGACAAACAAGCACGGAGACGTCACTGAGCAGCATAAATACTTACAGTTGCTTTTTGCTGATTAAAAACCGCACGAGGGGTTAGAGAGAGTGCTCAGTGTTTAAGAACCCTTGCTGTTCTTTCGAAAAACCAGAGCTCAGGTCCCAGCACCCGAGTCAGGTGGCTCACCACTGCCTGTCACTCCAGCTCCAGGGGATCTGAAGCCTCCAGCCTCCCCAGGCATCAGGGTACATACCCCCACACCTACATAATTAGTGAAGATAAACGTTAAAGCATAAGAGGATCGCGTTACAAAGATGTGGCTCTGGGCATAAATGCCCTTCCTGTGGGCACCAGCCCCGAGGAATCGGAGCTCTTGCTCAGCGAGGAGAGCAAGGACTCACATTCCTTCTGTCTGCTCCTGGCTGTGTGACTTCGTGATGCTTTTCTGGTCTGAGTGGGTTCTAGCAGGCAAAGCGTTTGGTGAGAGTGGGTCAGTCCACCCCCATCCAGACTCTTGCCCGAAAAGCACCTGGCACATGCCATACCGAAGGCAGCTGTTGTCTGCCGCCTTTCACGGCCGCTCATTACTTTTCAGCTTAGCTTCACCTGGCAGACCTGATGAGGGAGTCACAGGCAGAGGGACCATTTCACAGACATGAAGAGTGAGACACGCAGAGAGGCTTTCCACATACTCAGAACCACACAGCCAACACATGGTGGGGGACAGGCTTTCCAAACCTGGTCCATGGTCCTCTGCCTCCTCCCAGTCAACTAGCCAGGAAACCTGCCACCCTTCCAGCTGTCCCTTGTCTCACTCCATACACAAAATAACAATGAAGTCCTCTTTTAATTTTAATTTATTTTAAAAGAAAGAGCAAAGAGAGCTGAAGGAGGAAGAATTTCTCTCATCACATGCTTCTCTCTGGCTGTCTTCCCAGACTTAGGCTCCTAGCAGGGACAGGAAAGTGAGCATGGGTATTGAGTAGAGGAAGCTGGGGCCAGAGCTGACCTCTTGGGTGTGCTGGATGCCCAGCACCCAGGACTTCAGCCAAACTGTGGGTTCCTAGGCAAAGGGATCCCGTGTAGATCCTGTGGAACTAACCCCGAGGCTATGCACGTGCCACACGTGGAGGCCTGGGGACCCTCCCTGGCTCACAGGAGGAGCACAAAGAGAGTTAAAAGACGCGGTACTTCTCCCACGTCCTAGGGAGATAAAACCACCATTGGGAGACCCAGGACAATTTTTATATAGGATTAGAAAACAAAAATCAATATTTAATTATCTGTAAGCTTTTTGTGACACTGAATCTTTAGAGGTCTAACAGGGAGCCCGGCTGCCAGAGCAGAAGTAAGCCATTAAGGACACGCAGGGCTGTGCAGGGCCGGCCGTAAATAGAGTGCATTATCGCTTCTCACAGGGCCGTGGCGTTATTTATCTTTACAATCTCTATTTACCTCTATTTATAGCAGATTTCCCCCATATATTCCGAGGCCAGGTTAACTTTAACGGAGTTCATGGAAAAAAGGTACTTAAAACTTTGGAGCGCGCTCGAGTGGACAGATGGTGGGGTTTTTCTAAAGCTCTGGGCCCAGAAGGAGATCTGAAGGGTGTTGATGCCTTTTTCTTCTCTTGTTGTCTCCAGGGAAGCTGCCTGGCACCCCGGAGCCCTTCCTCCTGGCATGAAAGATCTGGTCATGTTGCATATACAAATGGGGCTGGAGTCTGAAAGAGCCCAGGGCATGAGGTTTTGGACTGCTGAAGAAGGGAAGAAGGAAAACCTCTCTTCTGCTTTGGGGGGAAAAGTGAGAATTCACACTCCAGTACAGAGCTGCCTCCCACCTCCTCCAATCAGGGATATGCTCTGCCCACCAAGGCCCCTACCCATGAGCATTGTGTGTGTGTTTGTGTGTGTGTGTGTGTGTGTGTGTGTGTGTGTGTGTGTGTGTGTAATGAAGAGCTGTGATTATTCACAAGACTCAGTACTGTTATAGCTAAGCATAGGCAGCCTGATCAGAATGTCGCCATGGACAGCCAGGAGACATCAGGTAGGCCAACTGGCTTCGCTAAGCCTGTTTCCTCATTAGTGACCTGTGTAGCTAAGTGCCTGGCACAAAACCCACACAGGAAAGAAGGCTCTTTATCAACAAGCTGAAGAAAGAGAAGCAACAAGCATGCTGAGTGGACAGAGGGAGGAGGGAAGGGAAAGGGATGGAGGAAAGGAGGAGGAAGGGAGGGGATAAGAACAGGACTGAGTGGACCAATAGAAAAAGGAGGGGAGAGGAGGATGGATAAGGAATGGGTGCGAAAGGGAAGGATAAGCAGGAGGGAGGCAGGGAGGGAAGGAAAGAGGGAGGTCAGGCAAGTGGTTAGATAATAGCTGAATGAATAATGAATAAGCAGGCAGAAAGGGAGAGTGGGTGGAAAGATGGAAGGATGGGTGGGTGGGGGAGTGAGTGGCTGAGGATGGGTTAGTGGATGGGTGGAAGAATGAGTGGTTAGGAGGATGGATGGTGGAGTGGGTGCATGAACGGGTAGTTGGTGGACGGGTAGGTAGGTGGGTGGGTGGGGATGGGTTGGCAGACAGGTAGAAGAACGGATGAATGGTTAGGAGAATGGGTAAGTTAAGCAGGTAGATGAATGAATTGGTTGGTTGGGAACTCAAGAAGAACCCTCCTCAGAGGGAGAACTGGGCTCTGGTGAGTGCAGTCTAGAGGAATTAGAGACACTTTGCTCATTAATTGCAAATACAGGGTGATCTAGAAGCCACCCCGAGGATTTGTGAGGATCTGTGTATAATAAAGGCGGCGTTTGGACTCAGCTGGAAGGATTACTCGACAAACAGCAAGAGACAGTTGTTGAAATATTAGAGGACAAAACTGGAGTTAAGCTTTCTTCACACTCATTCAACAAAATCGACTCCTGAAGGGCTGCGGTCATCAGGAAGCGTGAAGTGCTATGATCCTGGTTAGACATGAGTTTATGACCCATGTCTGACCCTGAGCACCAACAATGTGTCTAAGTATAAAAACAAAACAATAAGCCATCAAAGAAAACACAGACAGATTAAGCTCATAAGATGAAGGTACAAATTTGAAAATTACATGTACAAATTTAAAAATTAGAAAAGCAAGCAGGGCGCACAGATCAGCACAGGGAGATGTCTGGGATACTGATTAAAAAAAAAAAACAAGAAAAGAAAAGAGAAGAAAAGCAGAGAATGAGCTGAGTTGAAAATCCAAGTATGTGAACGTTGTCTGGGCTTTGTTCCCTGGCTTTTGCTTTTACCTTTTTGAGCTCAGGTCTCGTGTAACCCAAGCTAGGCTCAAACTTGTTGTATAGCTGAGGATGGATGCTGACTCTCCTGCCTCTGCCTCCTGAGTAACACGGGGAGGCACCCCGCCACTATGGCCAGGTTGTGTGGTGCTGGGGATGGAGCCCAGGGCTTTGCGGGTCAGGAAGACGCTCTGTCAACCATCTACAACAATCAAAGAAAAGTAAGGGTGTCCATTCAGGCTCACAACACCAGGTAACAGTCACTAGCAAAGAAACAACTTGTGGGAGCTCAGACAGATTGCACTGATGGTGGCACCCCAGCTTCTCCTTGAAGTGAGCGCTGTTTGCAGGGATGTGGGGCTCTGGGCAGGTCGCAGCTTTCCCAGGGAGGATGAGAACAAATGCTGTTTGCTGGCACCTTGAAACACCCCGATCTTTTGTTGTGTTTGTGCGAGAAGAGAAGCACGGCCTCTAAGGCCTCCCTGTGTCCTCTTGGAGGCTCTGTCCCAGGGTAATTTTTTTTTTCCTTAGCGAGCACTTTTAGCAGATCCATGGCCCCCTTCCCAGTGCCTTCCCAGTGTCCTGGATCCGCCGTTTTCAGAAGTCTACCACTTCCGCTTACGGTTAGACAGATATTCTCTAGAAAGGCAACCTTGTTAACAAGCACAGGAAAGAAAATTGGAAACGAGTGACACGCTCACCCACAGGGAAAGTTTGGCAGCGGTGAGTCTTGTAGCAGTTTCCCGCATCCTGCTAGGACGCAACAGCCTGACAAGAAACAGCTAGATGGAGGAGGGGATTGTTCTTGCCACCTTCCACCCCGGTGAGGAAGGCGTGGTAGTGGCAGAGGGACCAGTGGCCATACTGGTTCATAGTCAGGAAGCAGAGAAAAGGCTGGGGCTCAGCCCACTCTCTCCTTTGTATTCAGTCAAGGAATCCAGCTTACAGGAAACTTCCCACCTGCATTCAAGGTGGGTCTTTCCACTTCATTTAACCTAATTAAGAAGATCCCACCCAGAGTACCCAGAGATGTGTTTTCATGGTGACACTAAAACCCATAGTTGGCAACCAAGACTGGCCATCACAAGTCTCGATACAATGGGTCAATAAAATATGTAGCACCTGAACAGAGAAAAGCAGAGAAAACACATGACAGTACCTGCCTGAAGTTACTGTGTCAGAACGGCACTTCTAGGAAGCTCCTAAGTCACAGTTCAATGTGTGTAATTAACTTACGAGTATATTACCAAGATCTCAAAGAGAGGAAGGGTCAAGGAGGCGGCCTCTTTTTAGCTCCGTGTGTCTGCATCATTAAACTTGTAACAGTTTCCTAGAAATAGCTTCCATGCTCCAGGGTAGTGGTCCTCCTCAGGTAAGCCTCTGATCCACTCCTCTATGCAGCCTTATCCTGTCTTGAGGGTGTCCAGGTCCCACAAGGTGATGCTGTGCATCTGCCTGGGAGTCCTGTGTCTCCAGTCTGTAGCGCTCCTGTGGCAGTTGGTTCTCATTGCTGCCCCTCAGGACACAGTCTGAGCACTTGGTCCGCACAGTTGATCTAGCTTGTGTTGGCCAATGTGGCCTCTCAGGTCTACAGAGTCACAGAGAGGACATTTTTGTTTAATTGCAGTGAAACTTACACACAGATAATTAACCCGCTTGAAGCAACAGTTCAGCAGTGACCCAGGCACAACAATGGAACATTCACGTAGGCTCCAGGGATCCACTTATTTTATGAAGTTGCCAGACAGTTTCCACCAGCACCTAGCCTTAGTACTCACAACTGGAGTATTGCTCTGTTGCAATTGCTACTAAGCTCAAACTCTGCTCTGACGTCCGCTAACCTCGGGACTCTGTGCAATCTATAGACACTTACACAAGCATGAAATATGGGTTTTCATACCAAATGACCCACATCCCACGAAGGAGTTTCCCAGACTCTGAAGCCCCGTCCAGAAGAGGAGTGGGAATGTCCCCTGTCGTCCCTCAGCCAAGCCAGCAGCTGGCAACCAGCACCTGGGTCTGGCTGGAGGCCTGAGCTGTGGAGCACCTCTCTTCCACTGTCTGACTTTGGCTGCTGTTGGCTGCTGCCCCCATTACCATCTCGGGGAACCTGGTTCTCATCTTCATGTAAGATCAGAGCTGTGCTGTAGACTCTGGAAGACTCTATTCTGTGCTTAATTAGTGGGGGTGCCCAGTGGAGCAGAAGGCTGGGGCAGCTCCTTGGTGCCGTGGAGGCGACTGAGGTTGAGCCCTGCTTCTGTTTTTGAAGCCCCATCCAGCTGTCCAGTCTCTACCCTCAGTCACAGACCTGCTGCATTGTCGGAGCCCATGATGCAACTGGAGCTGCTGGTGGGAGGGGGTTATAGTGCCATGGGTTAATCTTGTAATTGCCAACTGGTGTGCCATGTGGAGGGATCACAGCACACATGAGATAGGAAGACACAATGGGATTGAGGCCTCAGCCTCAGCCAGAGATGGGTTGAAATCCCTAATGTATCACTTCCGGGCTATGTCACCTGGAGCATGTCACTTGCCCTTTCTGAACCATTTCCTTGTACGTAAGGGGCACCCAGAAGAGCGACGTCATAAGGCTTGGAGGATACCTTGTGAAAGGCTTGGGACCAAAAGAAGCCACGCCCTCATACACTGAGGACCTCAGAGAAAGCCACACACTGTAGCCTTCGCTGTATCAGACCCAGGGATGCCTGCCCTGGCTACGAGTCCCAGCTCAAAAGGAACGTTGGCTGTATAAAGCAGTGGAAAGCCACCCGGGGAAGAGGCTGCTATGAAGTGGGGCTGACCACAGCGTCCACTCTTTCTCCCTCCCTCCTTGGAGCCTTTCTAAAGCCATGCTTGCAAAAGCATAAGAAACATTTCTTTTGACATTGGGCTTCACACTCATCTCCCTCACTGCCACCGGAATCCTGGATGTGTCCTTCTCCCAGCTAAGGAATGGAGGTTTGGTTTGTTGAGGGGGTAGAGCTCATGTCATCAGATCTGCGACCTCCCTTCTGCTCTTTGCCCTGTGTCACTCACAGAGGAGGGTTGTTGGCACCAGTCCCAGGGATGCTAAGTCTCGAACCCACGCTGCGGTTCCCTGGCACTGGATGAGGTGAGTGCTGAGGTGTGCGGCCAGCCTTTGAGTCTTTGCTATGCCTCCATCCTCCCCGTTAGTGCCAGGCCGTGAATAAGTCGCACAAACTTCGCAGATGCCCAGCAACTGAAGCCGGGAACGGCTCAGCATATGTCTAAACAGTTAATTGGCTTAATTGCAGTGCGTTGGGTGATTAGCTACTTGATCCACCTCAGTGGCCACCAAACGTCCTTAACGGCGGTTGGTTTATCTGTGTGTTAAGCTCCAGTTGCCAACTTCAGAAGCTGATTACTCATAAACATGTAATTGGAGTCTCGGGGAAAGAGCCTGGAGTCGTTCAGAGAAGGTTTTTCCAGAGAATGAAGAAATGCACTACGCCCAGTCCCTTGAGTGATTGCTTCTTAAGCACCTACTGTGTGCTGTTTCCTCCAGACCATGCAGATTCTCTCCTGGGGTACACACCAGTAGGAGACAGGAATCGAGAGGAAGCTACAGCATGAAATCATGTGCAAAAAGAACTAGGAAAAAACATGGATAGATGGCAGGCATAAGTCGGGAAGTGGGCACTTGGCCACAGTCAAAACTAAGAATGGTGCTGAAGACCCTAGGAGTTAATAAGCTGACCCTGGCTGAGAAGCAGGACACAGGCCCCGATGTGGGGGAGGGGCACAACACAGGACTGGCACAGAGTCACCACAGGAGCTGCGTCTGCAGGAGACACACATCAGCAAGAGCCTCGAGAGTGGCCAATGAGGCGAGGATGGATAGAACAGGGCAACACACAGTGAAGAGGGGCTATCGCCAGCCACTGGATCCAGAGATGGCACCTGGACCTGCTATGGGGGAGGCAGGAGCAGCTGAGTGGCACTCAGTTTGAAATACAGACTCTAGTTTTCAGCCCAAGCCTGGGATGAGGGAGGCCCACACAGCAATACAGCAACATCTGGAAGAAAAGATGGGCAGGGCAGGCAGGCATTCAAGAAGAGTGACTGTGCCCCAGTGTTAACAAGGGGCTGGCTAGAATCAGTGGGGCTGGTGAAACCCAGAGCCGACCCAGACAGGCCTTGGAATGTCCCTGACCTCAGGACACAGGGCTGGGGCCACCTGGATACCAACATGGACTTGGAACGGAGCATCTGCTGCAGATGGACATTGGTCAGTTAAGCGTGAGACAAATGGAGTGAACAGAGGCCTCAGTCTTGTCACATCCCAAGTTACTACCCGTAGTCTTTAACTCCCCAAAGTTATGTAGAGGTGGGAGGAGGGATCAAAAATTGAAATTATATCAAGCAGAAAATAGTCTTCAGTCTGGGTGGCACTGATAAAAAAAAAAAAAAGTAGAATTTCTAATTCCATATAACACTGTTTATGTTTGTCTTTATGTGACTGCCACCTCCAGGTCCTGGCAGTAAATGACTTAATTACCTTATCCTTGAGCTGGGGGTGGAATGAGAGGGTGCAGGGTGGTGGTGGGGGGGAAGACTCTGTTTCCAAGTTCACCAGCTTCTAGGTGCTGCCCTAGCTTTTGAAGAGGTGGTCACTGCCATGTCCTGGTGGAACTGGCAGAAGCTGGGTGGGGCTGTCACCAGAATCTTGGATGTAGAAGGGGATTCATTAGGTTTAGGAAGGAAGATGGATCCTGTTTTCCCACCTGTGGGTGGTTAAGGCAGGTGGACTGAGGTGTCTGAGCAACTGTCACAGCTGCCTGTGGCTCCCACAGTCTTGAGAGCCACGGAGGACAAAGACTCTCTCCCCAGTGCTCACCAGCCTGCTCCAGGACCTTCTTGGATTTCTCATTCCTGAGAGAAGCCTGGAGACATGCTGGCTGCATTCAGGAGACCCCAGAAGGCACCTGGGATACAGCAGAAGGTGAGAGGGGAGGGAAGGGTGCCATTGTGGTCACATGACCCAGAGACTGGTGACCCTTGGAGAATGGAGTAGGGCCTTGTGAGAGGCAAGCAGAGGAGGAGATGAGGAGCTGACAATCTGTTCTATGGCCGGGTCAAATCTGCCGTGGGTGTGGGTGAGATCATTAAACCTTAGGCAGGACCCTTCCTAAGGAAGGGTGGAGGAGACATACCAGTGACATGTCTTGCAAAGCCCCATTAGCACAGGAACAATGGGCCAGGCCCCTGAGTTCCAGCAACTGGTCTTTGACATTTTTGACTGCTAGAAGCCACTGATCCTGAAAGTCCCTGCTTCCTCCCACGAAGGAGGCTAGATTATTCAATGAACACTTGACAGCCGATGCTGTTCCCTGCTTTGGTCTCTGTGTTTCTCCACTGAGCACTTGCTGGACATCTGGTTCAAAGTGAGATGTCGCCTGAAGCCGGTAAGAGCATCTGTGTCACCACATCACCTGGGAGCCCTAGTCCATGGTGGCCTCTGGGTTCTCTCCAGTGAGGGATGTTGGCAGAGCATGGGCCAGTACCTGGCACTTCAATAGGGAGGTTTCTCCTAAGACCCAGGTTCAACAGGGAAATGCCAAAGGCAGTATTTGTCCATTCATTCCCCTACCCCTCTGCACGCACACAGAGGGTGGTTCTCTGTCCATTCCGGGGCCCACTGCTTCCTCACCCACTTCTGGTCAGCCCCTGACCAAGTCCCGCCAATCACACCTACAAATCTCTCATATGCCAGCTCTCTTCTCTGGTATCACCCAGCCTCCTGCAGGAATCTAATCGCTCCTCTCTACTCCTGCCTTTCCCTTTATTGAATGCTTCTAGGACCTTCTACCTCCCTCAGGAGAAAAGTTCAGGTTCTTCTCCTTTGGCCCCTGCTCCCCCACAGCTACATGACTGGTTACCCCAGCTGTCTCCTGCTCAGAATTTTCATGTGTCTCTCACTTTACAATGTTCCATCATATTTTTTTTTCTCTGAGAGACACATTTTTGATGTATATAGGCGTCGGTGGGGGTCAGGAATATGTCAGCACGCATCTCAAGCTCACACTCCTCTGATACAAACCGTTTAAGCACCCTCTCCTTTCCCAGCCTGTGGGGAGCCCGGGGAGACTTCGGTGAATGTGTAAAGAGCCCATGAGGTCCTGAGTGAATGTGGATTGTTGACA
>NW_026590062.1:1599697-1614683 GCF_907164565.1 Psammomys obesus
ACCATCACCAATACCACCACCACCACCATCATCACCACCATCACCAGCACAAACACCATCAACGTTACCATCACCATCATCACCATTATCACTATCACCACCACTATTATCAGCATTACCATTACCATTGCTATCATCACCATCACCATCACTGCAATTGTTCATCTTCTTGGTCAGTTTGGCTGGTTTTGGAATCACATAGGATACTGGTGTGGCACAGCTTATGGTCCATCTGAAGAAATTTGCAGAGAGGGTTAACTTCATGGCAACCACTGACACGAAATGTGGATGGCACCATCTCGTGTGTTAGTGACACAGATGGGAGGAATGGGGGGAAACACTGCCCATCTCCTCTCCCTGTTTTCTTGCCTTTCGTGTTTGTGGCCAACCCTTTCTGTCAGCTGTTCTGTCAGACGATGAAAAGTCTGTGACATGGGGAATCGCCATCACCATCCAACAGGGAGTCTTCAGTGCATGACAGGCACTTCCACAAACTCTCTAGGTGGGTTGCCACTCTGCCTGGGAGGGGACTGGGTGGTCTTTGAATAGAAGGTGGGAGGAGCATCCTTTGCTTTGTTGCTCAATGGTCTGCCTCAGGAACTCTGGGGACTTTACGCCCAGTGTGCAACACCTTTCTCTCCACTGCAGGAAGGATGAGCAAGGTGGCTCTGTGGCAAAGAGTCATGGGGCACATTCCAGGGTGACAGCCAGGCCCCAGCTCATACATCAGAAGTGGAAGCCCCACAGCAGCTTCACAGACCTCATCCCTGAGTGTGAGGGCCTAGGGCTAGCCTTTGCTCCAAACAGTGGCTGCAGCCTGCTGTCTCCTCTTATACCTCTCCCCTGGGGCCTCAGTATTCGGCTGTTCTTTTACTCCATTTCTAAAAGTGTGTTTCTCGCTGATTTCAGGACAGATGGACACTCCTTGGTGTGGTTCCTAAGGCCACCTTCTTCCTTTCATCCCTTCCCCCAGCAACCCTCAGCTGCCTGCCTTCTCTCCCGTATCACCAAATGTTCTTATTGCTATGACCAAGTGGCTGACACTCAAAGAATGGCTGAGAACTTAAAGAATGAAGGGTTTGAGGGTGCAGCGTCATGAGGGAAGGCATGAAGCAGAGAGGTGAATGCTGCTGTGAGCTCATTTCCTTCTGTTTTTCCAGTCTAGGACTCCAGCTCATGGAACAGTGCCTCCCACTTTCAGGCTATGTCTTCCCTCTCCAGAGACTCCCTGTAAAACAAAGCTAGAGGTATGTCTCCTAGGTGACTCGAAGTCTGTATTGAAGATGAGACACACACTCTGAGGGAGCCAGATTGGAGCTGTTTAGTTATGGTGCACTGAGAAAGACCTGGTCCTCTTGTGGGCTCGTAGTCTGCATGGGAGGCCTGAAGGCTGAGGGAGAAGTTGACACAGTCAGGTGGCTGCCATATTCCAGTTGTGAGAGATTGTGTAGGTAACTTTCAGCCACCTGGACCCAGAGGCACTCCCATTCAGGAGTGATTTTCTCAGGGTGACTTGGACCTCAGGTCACACAGGTCATAAGCATTGGCTGAGCCAGAGAACAGGGAGCTATGCTGACAGTGTCACCATTATCCCAGCTTGGAGGTGCATCCTGTGAGCTGGTCAGAGGCCAATGCAACATTGCACATCATGACCAGTGGCTGACAGTGATGTGCCAACTTTATGACCTTGGGGAAGTCGCTTGTGCTCTTTGACCTGTTTATCAGCCTCCTGGGTGCTAAGTCTCTGAGAAGGCTCTAATGAATCTCAGTAGATGACAATGGCTACTGGCTTGTCCCAGGTCATATTCCACAAAGAAGGCCACCCTGGAATGGAAGCCACTGACCTGGGTTTTCCATAGACAGAGGACCCATCTCAGGCAAAAGACACAAACAAAGGTGCAATTAAGTGTGACACCCTGGTCCAAGAGGTTAAAACAAACCCAAGGCTTCATGAGATGCAGACTCCAGTTCCCAGAGATGGGGTGGGGAGCAGCCCTTCCTCCTCCCTTCCACTGGAGAACAGTCAGAGTTGTTCCAGCAAGTCTCCAGGCTTGAATGTCAACTGGACTGTCAGAAAAAGGCTTGGGGAAGGCAAGACTTTCTCGCATTGCATCCCGAGGGACAGCACTCTTTGCTGTTAGGACAGATATTCCGGCTTGGATTCCTTACCCACCTGTGTGACCTCAGGAAAGTCACCTCTCCTCCAAGCCTTGGAGTCTTCCTGGAGCTGGCCTGCTTCACTGAGCACAGAGGCTGAGGTTCCTTAGACACTAAGCATGTGTCTAAGGAACATGAGGCAACTGGGTGGCTACCAATGACTACATGGGCCAAGGGCTGGATGACAAGTGAGGACAGCTGCGACTGTGTCCTGACATCCGCACATTTTGTCTTCACAGTGAGGGTGGCTGTCACAGCTCTCCGCTGTGCGCTTGGGTGACCTCAGGGCTGGGGATCCGGCAGAAGCTGCAGAGCCAGGGCTACAGCTCAGGCAGGACTGGGAGAAGGGTGGAGGCACTGCAGGTGTCCACGGCCTGGCTTGAGTCTCTGTCCAGGGATGCCTTCATGTCTGTCTTGTCAAGACAGTTAAGGAAGCAGAGAACACACATGGAAACGGGCTCTTTGGCAATTTGCGGCACAGAGATGCTGAGAGGCCTCAGTCCACAGGGACAGCAGGACCCACAACGTGGAGAGTCACCCCTGTGCACACTTGCCATTCACCAGCTCCCATCACGCATGTTGCGGGAGCCCCTCCCAAGGTCGGTTTGAAGGAAGGTGCAAAGCCAGCTGACCCGCAGCCTCAGAGAGCAGTGATTTGCCCTATTTAGCCCGCAGCAACTGGATTTATCAGCGACTCCGGTGCTAACTCCAATCCATGCATGTATCCCCATCTGTTCCCAAGACAGTGAGGGTGTGAGCACAGAGATTTTAGCTCAGGAAGATCACCGGGCAATGTTTGGTTTAGAACAAGGAGGGCACCAGTCATGCATCTCACGGCAAGACCTGAGGTCCCGGAGCCAGGCAGTTGAGGGCCCCAGGGCAGATTACCTACCACTCTGGCCTCGGCATCAGAGAAATTCCTTTTAAATGACTTCACGCACTTCTCCACCCACTGAGCTCCCCTCTTGGGTTAACAGATGGGCTCAGCTAACCATTCCCAGCTCCCAGATAAAGCAGTGTCAGGCAGCGAGGCCCCTTCGGAAAGGCATGCTTGGATAATAAATTCCAAGGCACCCCGCCATCTGCGGGCTGCCAATCACAGGGGCGCCGGGCACACCAGGGCTCCCAGCCTGCTGCTTCGAAGGAACTGGGGGACCCTCAGTGGGTGGGGAGGCAGCCTGCCCATGCTGCTACCCTGGCCGCCCCTCCCCCGTGTCCTTGCTTTGCTGTGACCTGTCCCAGCACACAGGCAGCCAGCGGGGACATCTTGCTGCCCAGCCCCTCTCCCGTGTCCCTGGCCGTGTCCCTCTCCTCTGTGAGGCTCCCAGCACACACAGCCAGGCAAGAGAAGGATTTTAGGAGATAGTACCATAAAAAAAAAAGTAACATGGTGCCTGGTGTCGTCACTGTCACCAGTTTCAGTGTGGTTAGGATTCTGAAAGCCGCTAGCATGGGAAATGCTCTTCGTGGTACCTGCTTTGTGCAAATCTGTGTTAGAGATGTGGATGTAAAGCCTCAACTGATGCAGGAGACACTCAGCCCATGTGGGCTCCTGTCAAGCTCCTGCCTGCTCATTCGCTCATTCATTCTTACAAGAAATCTCAGTGCGTGCTCCCAGGCTCTATACTAGACCCAGAGAAACCAAAGCAACAAGAACGTGCCTTCTGCCCGGTGAAGGCAAACCCCCTGTGGTTTGAAATCCGAGTGGGAAGAGGCCCTGCTGCCCAGATGAGCCCCTCTCCCTGCACAGAGACAGGCCTGTTGTGTCAAACTTCTAGCACTTGAGCTCTTCCCAGAAGCTTGGCATGTTACGTTATGGACAGTGCCTCCCCACCAAGGCCAAGGCAGACATCACTAATCAGCCATCTATTTCTTCCATGTTGAATTGAGTAGGCCTCTGATGGCACTGGGCTCCTTGTTCCCAGCATGCACAGCCACCTGATTGGAATTGGGACTCAGGTGTCTTGCAGACATCACCCCAGCCTTAGGGGGAGGGGCCAATGATGTCCAGCTATGTCCAGCCTTTGGCTTGTGTTTGTGAATACCATTTCATTGGGATCCAGCCATGCCTGATCATCTGTGTCTTGTTTGTGGATGCTTTGGCATTAAAGGGCAGAGCTGAGGAGAGACAGTAGAGATTGAACACCCCTCATAGTTCGTGTGCACTCTTTGGCATCCGTAGGTAATGCCTATGCTGCAGCGGGGCTTCTGGAAGGACAGAGAGTTAAATGGGAGTTGCTCTGGACTGGCGTTGGTGGTGTGCCTTTGTGACTGCGGTGGTGCATCCCCAGGGAGGCCCAGGGTTGCTTACCCGCGGCTGGGAGCTGTTTCCAGGTGGGATGGGATACAGGTGGGTCCTCAGGTGCAATCGCTGGCATAAAGATCCAGCTCTACAATGGTGAGCAGGACTATGTGGACATCATCACGCCAACTATTACATCGTGAAGTTGGTGGAGAGTGTTCTGGAGACAGTTCAGTGTACAAAATGCTCTTCCTTCACTTCCCCACTCTTCCTCCTTGGCCAGTTGGCTCTAGCATACTTCTAGAGTTGGGGCCAGGGTAAAGTCAAGGCCATGGCAGGCACAGACAGCCAAGCATGACCTTAAGAACCTCTGCCAGCCTCTCTAGAATTGGCTCTCCTTGTGTACGGAGAGGCACGTGTCCTAGCTTGTAAGGTCAGTGGAGATTTCAAAGAGATATCCCAACACACAGGCCACAGTGGTCAGCGGGCTCCCGTCAGAACACCAACCACGGAGACGCTAAGTGGGCCTCAGGGTCAGGCCTGAATTAGCCAAGAGATGCAATTTGGGGCCACAGCAGCTGATTAAGGGAGGCCCTCTGGGGTCTTTGCAGTTTCCCATCTACTGTTTGCTCCTAAACCCTCTTAGGACTCAGGATCCTGGGACTTAAGTCCTAGAGCTGATGGGGCCAGAGAGTGGGAGGGAGTTGTCCAGGGTCACATGGCAGCAGGTGGACAAAGCCCAGCCACTCATGGCTCCTGAAAGAACAGCTGGTTGAACACTTCAGCCCTCACAGCACGCTATGTCCTCACCTAGGCTGACCACCCTGAGCTCAGAGCCTAGCTCGGGGGACAGGGACAGTGGCCTAGCTCCTCCCTCTGGCTGTCTGGTTCAGCACCTTAGCAGAGCAGGCCCTTCTCTGCAGGAGCTGAGAACTTTTTGGGGGAGGAGGCGAGGGATGAGTGCTGCCGTGGTAGTCAGCAGAACCCACAATGTTCCCTGGTCCAGACTCCTGTAAGAATATCCAGTCCACGCTCAGCGGCTACAGGCATCCCTGGGGGAGCTGGCATGGGATGTATAGTACTTCAAAATAAATGTTTGAATTCACTCACACTTGTACACATTCTTCTTGGCCTCGTGTTGGTTGTTCCTCAGGCCTGTGAGTCTCTGTGGGCTGAGCACAGCAGGACACTGAAGGGAGAGCATGATTGTGCCAGCCAGAGGCACAGGGAGAAGCCCAGGACTGCTTTTGAGCGGAGATGACTCACGGGGTGAGCATGCAGCTTTCGGAGATGTTTTTACAAAACAGAAATTGAAGTTTCCATGACATGCTGCCACCCGCCTCCCCCAGTGACCGCAGGCTTGGGAGCCGCTGGCGCTGAAGGGTCCAGGGCAGAGTTGTTTGGGCACCAGCTGCTTCTCAATGACACATGTCATCTCAGGAAGGTCAGGGTGGCCAAAGGGAACCATAGGGGAGAATCTCACAAGATTTTTTTTTTTTTGAGACAAGGTCTCACTATGCAGCCCCGGCTGTCCTCTGGAACTCACTCTATAAACCAGGTTGGCTTAGCACTCACAGACATCCACCTGCCTCTGCCTCCCAAGGGCTGGAGTTAAATGTGTGCACTACCATGCCCAGCTTCAGGTTCATGAGGCCATAGAAGGGTAGGAGTATCAAGGATTTCATAGTAACACAACTTATGATTCACCCATCTAGTTATCCACCCACTCACCCACACACCCATCCACCCACCCACTCATTTATCCACCCCCCCACCCATACACACACACACACACACACACACACACACACACACACACCTGCCTCTCCACCCATATACCTACACGGTTACAACACCTACACACCTGTCCATCTACCCATCCACTCATCTACCTCCCCACCCACCCATTCACTCATCTACACACTGAGCTACCCATAAACCCATTTAAACATCCATCTAACCGTTCACTTATCTATGGATCCATCTACCCAGCCAGCCATCCATCCATCCATCCATCCATCCATCCATCCATCCATCCATCCACTTACCTATGCATCTATCCATCCACCATTCACCCACCTATCCACCCACCTGCCAACATTTCCACTAGTCCCTCTTCCTTCCTTTGTGTCATATGTCTCCTCACGGACTATGCATTGCACGAATGTTCTGTGTCACATTCCCCACTACCCTTCGAAGATACAGAAATAAATAAATAGGCACAAGCTGCCTTGTTCTTCCCAAGTCTACCATCCAGCCGGGGAGACAAATACCAAAAGGTCAGTCACAGGTGAAGAGAGAGGAACAGCAGTATCCACCGGTGGCTGAAGGGCATTTTCCTCATCCTGAGCTTTCACACTGACTCTAGAGGGTGAAGTCAATCTGTAAAGAGGACATAAAAGAAACAATATGGTTTTACCTGTGAAAGAATGAATAGGGAGAAGAAAATAGATATGCCAGTAGACAATAGGTTGATAAACACTGAACAGATAGGTTGGGGCAAACAGAGAGAAACAGAGTGAAGGATGAAAGGGGAAAAAAGTCTTTTCTAAGAAGTTGGGAGTGGATTTTACAAGAAAAACTCTGGACGTTGAACATTCAGAGACATCTTTTCTGAAGGCGGGCTAATTAAGCTGGCACGGCACGCCAAGGATGGATAGGTTTCCCCAGCGCCGTGTGCAATGGAGGACACAGACTCTACCAAGATGTGGGCAGAGCAGTGGGGCCTCCCTATCCAGACCCGAGCGTTTCCTGTATCAAGGCCGATGAAGACGTTTGCTGCATGTAAGAAACTGGGAAGGAAGGGGTCCACACCTGACCTCAGCTGTCTCCCCTACCTCCTTCTTCTCCTTCCCTGTTGTGCTGACACCACCGCCCCACACCGTGGGCGCTGCAGACAAAGCAGGGAAGAAGATGCCACATTTCTCAAAGCTCTTGGGCATCGGGTGCTGAGGACTGGCTTTGCCTCTCACTGAGCCTCAGTGTTGCTAAGTGAATGATGGGGTCAAGAAGGGTGATTTAGCTTAGCTCTGTGTTCCTAGCCAGGGCACTCCAATGTGTGGAGGTCTTCGATTCCCTTCACCTGTCTAAGCCTTCTCTACTTTCAAGCTTCTGAAGAAAATAGTTTGATCACATAATGACAGCCATTCCAGGCTGGGGTTGTGGTTCAGTTGGTAGAGTGCTTGCATAGCATGCGCAAAGCCCTGGGCTCTGTTCGAAGCACCGTATAAATCTGGCAGGATGGCACATGCCTGTAATCCCAGCACCAAGAGGTGAAGGCAAAGGTTCAAGGTCACCCTCAGCTTGTACTATGTGAGTTTTATTATTCTGAAAAGCAGCTCATCCACAGAGCCAGCTCTGTTCCAGGTACTTAGCAGAGATATTTTCATCCCATTCTCCAAGTCTGTCCAGGAGTGAGCTGCTGGGTAGCTCTGGATCTCTGGGGGAGGGGGGTTTACAAGATAGAGATTCTAAGAAGTAGAGTCATTGGCTCAAGGTTGCACAGCTATGAAGTGCAGGCATAGGAATCTGGATCTGTTCTTTTGACTACAAACCTACGCTACTGCCTGCCATGAAGGGGCAGTTGGACAAGGAAGGTTGGCTAGAAGAGACACTAAGTAGACAGGAGTGCCTGGAGAATCACGGGCTTTAAATCCTCACCCAAAGAAAAGCAACCCCTCTCCACAAGGTTTCCCAAGAATAAAGGGCCCTGGAGACATGCAAAAGAAACTCATTTAAAAATTGTCTCTGAGAAGTAATTGTATCATAAAAGGTATTGAGTCAGAGTGCACATGTACACACTAGACACTCCAACTCAACTCACCTTGGGTTGAGAGAGCACCTGGGATGCAGGTGCACAGTCAGGCAGGGTGGAGGATGCCAGCGTCCCCCATTCACGTTTATGAGGCAGAGACTAAGGGGCATGTTCGGATCGCTGTTGCCAACCGCTAAAGTCTTCCCTGCCGCTTATCAGTGCCTTCTGTAGGCACGGGTGTGCTTTGCCCCACGCCTGTCCGTCTCTGGGACCCTGCAGATCCCAGAAAAGTGCAGACAGAGCGCCATGAACTGGAGGGAGTATGTCAATTTCTTTGTCGGCTGGGGCACACTCAAATATAAATAGCCACCATGGGCTGGGCAGAGCAGGCTCTCAGCTCTCAGGGCCGGGGTTGGGAGGTGAGGGAAGAATGGCTGGAGGGGTACCAGTGAGGGCCACACTGGGGGAGAGAGATGAAAAGGTCAGGGTCAGAGGAAGCTGCCCAGAGGCAAGCTGGATGGTGTAACTGGTCTTGGCTACTCTGTGGGTTCTTCTTTTCCCCTTTCCCAGCAGGCCTTTTTGGGAAGGAGGTGTGGGATGGCTTAGGCAGGAACATTCTGGAATAATGACACCCAGATTATGTCCTATGAGCTACTCAGTTTTCATCTCCACAACAGAGCAAAAGTAGAACAACTACCAGGCAGGAAGGTTTCGAATCTCTGCCCCTGGTCCATGCTTGGACCATGACAGCAGAAAACAATGGCAAAAAATAATCACCCAGCTCCTGGCAGCCAGGAAGAAGTGAGACAGAGATGAAGACGGCCATGATCTTTTGTTTCCTTCAGCCCAACCTACAACACCATGAAGCAACTACCCTGGAGACAGAGGTCTTCCTGGCCTGGCTAAGCCTCTTTGGACACACTCTGGGATGGGCCAACTGCCTAGGCACCCTTAGTGCAAGCCAAGTATAATGTCAGGGGGGAGGAAGGGGAGGAGCTTAACTCAGGTCTAAGATCTGGGTGATCCATGCTGTCTATCACTGTGAGGCCAGGCAAACCATGGCCCACCCCTGCCTCGTGCTGCCTGCATGTCAGCCCTATGATTCCAGCTACTGACATTCTGCTTGTTCAGCCTCTGTCCATTTGCAGAGCTCAATTTACATAATTCTTCCTCTATGGGACCTCTGTCTGGACCCCATGAGTGCCTTCAATGCAACTCACACTCCGGAGCTTCCCTCAAGAACTCTGACCCACTAAGAAGGAGGCCCTGATCCTGATGACCTTTTTTCCTAAATCCAGGAGAGCAGGACTAGCTGTGTCTAATACCAAACTGGCCATGGGCAGGTCCCTAAGAAATATGCACTAAGCGAATAGAAACCAGAAAGTAAAGGATGGATGAATGGATGGAAAGATGGGTGGGTAGGTGGGTAAAGAAAAGGAAGGGGGTGAATAGGTGGGGGGAGGGGAGGAGAGAGAGATGGGCTGGGCAGGCAGGTGAGTAAACAGATAAGTGGATGTATGGGTGGACACATGGACCAATGGACAGACAGGTGGGGGGAGGTAGGTTGGTGAGTAGGCAGCAGAGAGGGATGGATAGATGGATGGGTGGGTAGGTGGATGGATGGATGGATGGATGGATGGATGGATGGATGGATGGATGGATGGATGGGTGGATGGGTGGGTGGATGGGTGGATGAGTAAATGGATGGTGGATGAGTAGCTGTATGGATTAGTAGGTGGGCAGATTAACAGGATGTGGGAAATGCTTGAAAGAAGGAGGAATAGAGAAGGAAGGAAGGAGGGGAATGGACAGTAGGTATCCCCACAGGTGGATTCAGAGAGCTGTGTCCACGTTTCCTACAGGCTTCCAGGCTTTAGCCGACACAGCCTCCCTGGCATGGCTGTCCCTCATTCCTTCCCTCTGTTCCTCTCTCTCTTTTCCTCTCCCCCTCCTTCACCAAGTCAGCTCCCCCCAAATTCCCTCACAGCTGCTCAGTGGTCCCCTCCCACAGCCTGCTCTACCTGCTCTTCCTTCAGGGAGAGGAGAAGCAGAAGCAGCCATCCTGAGGAAAAGTCAGAGCTCTCCCTGAGCCCGCAGTTCTGGGCAGTCAGGCAGAAACAGAGTCCATTTTTTTTTTCCAGAGGTGAGCACAGGCTGGAAGGCATGTCCTGGCAGGGTGACAGGCAAAGTGCGGGCTTCTGTTGCCTCCCCCCACTTAATCAAGAGCTATCTGTGATACCATCTGGGGAGCGAGCATAGTCCCCCACTGCTGCCAGCCTGTGACAGGCCCCCACTAAGACCACAGCAGGAGAACAGACCTGACTCCCTCCACCCACTCTTGCCCCTCACAGACTTCCAGCCACCTGGAGCGGCCCTTTCTTACTCTGCTGCCCTTGTGGGCAGAGAGTGCATTTGTGGCCTCCTGGGTGCCAAGTTGCTCCTCGTGGGTCCCACAGAGCAGTTGGTGCTGGCAGCTTCCAGACGCTCTCTTGCCCTAGGCTTTACTCAGCTCTAGAGATCTCCTTGCAATGGGCTGCAATGGGAAAATGAAGTTGGCCTGGCCTTTCTCCTGGCATTTAGGCAGTGACCTCGGCAGTCACTGTGGCTCTAGTGCCCCCAGAGGGTGGCCAGCAGGAATCTGTGGAGCATGAGCCACACCCCAGCTTTTCAGTGCCCTGCTTTACCTCACTCTCTTCTCTGGCAGCTGTGAACCCCGAGAGTTCCCCCACAGCATGCCACCGGCTCTCCACAGCACATACAAGTCAGAGGCTGGACTGCTGCCTCCAGGGGACCAACCCGTGACAGCTTTCCTCCATCCATTTATTTAATCTCAGTGGCAGCTGTGCAACGTGGACCTTGATTCGGTGTGTAAAACCCCAGGCCCAGAGAGGCGGTGTGGCTTGTCCTGGTCACAGGCAGCCTGTGTTAGGTCTAGGATATTTTTTTTACCTCAGTGCCACTGACTTCAGGGGAGTCTAGACCCCACTGCCTTCAGCTCCTGCCCCTGAGGAAGAGGCTACCTCATAAAGCCTGTCCCTAGAAGCCGGGACAGTCCAGAGCAGCTGTGGTGGGGACACACAGTCAGCCCCAGGAGTCACCTCTTTCTTGGTGCTCTAGACTTCAGGATCTCCTCACGTCACCATGCTCACCCACACTCTCCTACAGCCTCTGTTTATTTCTCTATCATCGAATCTGAGAGCACGGGTTGGATAGGAAAGTCCCCACACATGTCACACATGCTCCCCTGTTCTGCCCAGGGTGACACCATTTAATCTGGTGGAGACTAGTCACATGTTTACTCCTTGCACAGACTATGTGGGTACTTGAGAACGCACCTCCAGATGAGAGAGCAGAGGCTGGGGAGAGGATGCCCCAGTTCTTGGGTGCAGAAGCGATGCCATGGAAACTGCAGTCAGTACCTGTGAGATGGTTTCCCTGGGCCCCCAACCTCTTCCTGTCCATGTTCCTCTTATCCCCATGCACCTTCATCTCTTCCACTCACCCCACACCCAGGCAGACATCGGGCCAGGCTGCTGCTGGGTCCGAGTGTGGCCAGCAGCAGTCCTAGTGTTTGGAACCATGTCCATGTGTTCTTCTGAGACCAGGGAAATCATACATGCTGGGTGACAGCAGCTCTTGCTAGATGTAGATACCACCTGCATTGACACTGACCCTTATGGAACCAAAAGATCCAACTCCAGTGCCTTCCTGCCATTGAGAAGAGGGACACACCGGCCCCTGCTGGTGGCTGTAACTCCAGCTCTGCGGTAGCCAAACCCAGAACAGAAAGCAAAGGAACCGGTGTGAGGTGTACCCAAGACCACGCGACTCATAGGGCAGTTATGCCAGGACACAGGCTGCCCCAGGCACACTCCTTCTGCAGTCAATTCAGTGCCAAATAAGGCAACTGGCTCTGAGTTCAAGCCTCCCGCCTGCTGCTGGGGCCTCATCTCAGCCCGCCCCGCACCATGGGACAACTGCTTACATGTCAAGTTTCAGAGCTGTGATCGCCTCACTGCAGACACCGCAGTGGGGGACCCAGGACCCCAAGAAAACCTCCCAGGGTGGGGGGATGTCTTCAAGCATTTTTTTTCAGGTGCCATCAGAACGGCATACTTAGACCTTGAGCCAGTCTCTGCCAGCTCAGAGAGGGACTCCGGGGTTTACCGAGCAGATTACATGGCACTTAGCTAATGAAACGACCCCCCACCCCACCCACCCACAAGATATTGATCCACCGCTGACAACCGTGGAGCTGACAGCAGCCTCCAGACGGCAGAGAAAGAAAATCAGCCATTAATAAAATTGAACAGTGGCGGGGGGTGGGGGGTGGGGGAGAAAGCTGGGTGTGTGGAGGGGGAGGGGAGAAGGGAAAAAGTGAGTAAGACAAGGAGAGAGGGAAAGGTAAAAATGCCCTCCGACCCAGAGCGGTGGTGGGAGGGAGGGGTCTGCCATCAGCCTGGCCCCAGAGGAAGTGGGGCCACAGAAGTGGCTGAATGACCACAGAGGGACCTGTGTCGCCTGCAGACAACACAGGTGTGGCACACAGGTGGACAGGCCTTGGGGGACTCCGGAGTCCCTTGTAGGCTTGACTGGATTTTTGAGCTGGAGTGCAGCTCAGTGGGACAGTGTGAGCTTAGCAAGGCGGAAGGTCCAGGTTCCTTCCACAGGAGACAGGCAGGAGGAAGGAAAAAGGGGGGCGGAAACCAGGAAGGGAGTTCACTGCTGATCTCTTTTTAAAATGTCAATTTTCACGTAAAAAGCTGAATTGAGGGTGATTCTGGAGAACTGGAACACGCCTTCTATCAGTTTTCCTTCCTTCCTGGCGGTGGAGGGGTGCAGCTCAGAGAAAGGGGGAGCCCAGCTCACATGGAATCCATCCGTCCCCATCCTTACCCAAGTGACCTGCCACAGTTTTGCAGTTTCACACCCCTCTTCCAGTTGGAACTGAGGTTAGATGAAAACAGGCACTGAGGAGTGAAGAGACCTGTGTCCACAGGAGGGTAAGGCTGTGCCTGTGTGTGCATGAGTATGAGTCTTTGCATGTGTGTGTAAGTGTGAGCCTTGCATGCATGTGCACGCTTGTAAGACCTGCGAAGATCTGTGCTTGAATCTGAGTCTTGCACGTGATGGCACGTGTGCGCACAAGTGCAAGCCTGTGCACTCATGTGTCCATACGGACACACGTGGGTGTGAATGGTGTCTGTCCACACGGGGGCACCCACGCTGGGCTCTATATGGCAGTCATGTCTCACTTCGTGGGACTTACTCTTCTCTTTTTTTCCATTTACTACCTCATCAATGGAAACAGGAGTTGTGGCTTTAGGGAGCTGATCTACACCAGAGCGGAAGAGCCCGTGCAGTGGCAGGATTGGTGAAAATGCCAGCCTGGCTTTTCCCAAGTTGGGGGCAGCAGATGGCTTGAGCTGCCCTCTTTGATTCGCTCACATTTCCAGTTGGGAAACTTGAGAGGGAAGACGTTGAATCCAGGCTGAATCATGGTTGCCCCTTCTGTGAGCAGGGGCTCATGTGTGCTGGGTTGCTGGTACCCTTCACTGCTTCCTCCAACCTGAACTTGGCACAGAGTGGATGCCGCCAGTCCTCCCTCCCCTAGACATAGGGCTGAGTCCCATCTACAGCAAGGATAAGGATAAACCGCAGTCCACGTGGGAGAGAAGGAGGCTGGCTGGTGTTCCTTCAGCTCCTGTTTTGCCAAGTGCTGATTGGCACATTGTCCCATTTATGTGCCACAATGCCACATCTGTGTGTTAGCTGAAAAACCTAGGGTGCAATAAATCATATTCTCACCCTCGCTTGTCCCAGTTGTGTGACACCAGCAGGTCACTTCACCTCTCTGAGCTTTAGCCTTTGTAGAAAACAGGTCAAATGTGTCTTCTAATCCTGGAGGTGGCAAGGGGTGGGGGGGACTAGACGAGAAAAGAAAATTATATGAAGAGCTCTGTCGTGACACTGTTACTCCCAATGCCACTGGAAACACCTACTGTGTGCATGGAGGGAAGGGGACATTGCCCATCTATTTTCAGTCAACTTCCTAAGAAGGCAAAGCTCGGGGCTGGAGTAATGGCTCGGTGGTTAAGAGCACTGGCTGCTCTTCCAAGGGACCCAAGTTTGATCCTCAGCACCCACATGGAGGCTCACAACCACTGGTAGCTCCATATCCAGGTGATCTGAGGCCCTTTTCTGGCCTCCACAGGAACCAGGCACACATATGGTGCACAGATATGATGCAAGCGAGACACTCACACACATAAATAATATAATAAACTGAAATCTCAGCCTTGAAAGGTGAGAGGTTGGCCAGTGATGATTGGTCTCCAAGGAGTCCAGGTCTGCATTGTTCACAGGCCCCATGTGCTCACTAGCCCTACCTCATAAAAGGCCCCAGTAATATGCTTCCAAATGAGAGCAAGAGGACACCTACTATGTGCCTGACCTCATGCTAGCCCAAAACTAATGACTAGACCAGTGATTAGATATGAAGAGCAAGACCCATCTATCCTGCATATCCCTCTATCGACTCATCCATCCACTCACTTATCCATCCATTCATCATCCATCTACCCACCCATCCATCTATCCATCCATCCATCCACCTACCAACTCATCCATCCATCCATCCACCATCCATCCACCTATCCTTTCATCCATCCAAAAGCTTATCCACCCTTTCTTCCTTCCATCCATCCAGCCAGCCATCCTTCTATCCATCCACCTAACATCCATCCATCCATCCACCCACCCACCTCCCAATCATTCATCTTATCTTTCCTTCCTTCCTTCCTTCCTTCCTTCCTTCCTTCCTTCCTTCCTTC
>NW_026590062.1:1614693-1616132 GCF_907164565.1 Psammomys obesus
TTCCTTCCTTCCTTCCTTCCTTCCTTCCTTCCTTCCTTCCTTCCTTCCTACCTTCCTTCCTTCCTCCCTTCCTTCCATCATCTATAACTCCTTCTGTCCCTCCTCTTCCCTACTTTCATTTTTACACTGAAACAGCCCAGCTCTCCACCAGGGATCCCCCACAGCTCTTCGCCCCCGCAAGCATGTGTAGTCAAGTGATAGGAAACCATCCTCCCTAGCTGGGCCTCTTCTCCCCCTCACTGCTGGCGGCAGCTGCAGCCAGACATGTGGAAGCCATTACCAGCATCCCGTCTGATTTCATCTCCCTTGTGCGTAGCTTAACACTGTGGATTCCAAGGAATGTTGGCCAGGTTCCTTGGCAGAGAAAGAGCCGCAGGAATGAGGAGCACTCTTGCATCCGCCCCATCTGCAGGCAAGCCTCTTCACGTCCCAGCCTTCGGAGCAGCGGTGTAACCCACGGGGTTATCAGGAAGACTGCCCCCACCAGAGCAACTCAGACCTCAGCCCAGACTCAGCCTCATACAGATGGCGCTGCCTTTCCGTGCCTCAGTTTCCCTATCAGTAAAGCAGGAATCGTAATGGTAAACACATGTGCCCTCCTAACCTTGGCTTGAAGGGCTGAGGCTGGGCGGTTGCCTAAATCCTTGCACGGCTATTTGAGAAACTGCATTCTTTCCTGCTCAGCCCTCAAGCCTGCTTTTCCATGCAGCCCAGGCTAGGCAGTGGTTTCGACAAGACTGTAGCTGGCCAGAGGCCCGAGGCAGTCACCTCACATGCCCGTGCCTCAGCCTCCCCAGCCTTTCGTCCCACGTACCTTAACTAGCCCCATATTGGCCAGCGCTGCCAGTTGTAGCCTCTCACAGAAGACATCCAGTTGGCTGGCCAGAGTGCCTGCACACACACACGCACACACTCACACATATGCACACACACACTCACATGCACACACACACACACACACACACACACACACACACACACACACACTTCCTTCCCACTCTCTTCTCCAGGGCTCCCCTTGCATGTCTGGCACCCCCCTCCCCCGTTGCCTCCAGTGACTGTGCAGATGCTTGCCTGGGTGGCTCCTCCCAGCCTCCACTCAGCTCACATTCCATGCTCTCCTTCCAACTGCACGAACACTCATCAGAGCCCCCACGGGGGAACCTCGAAGCCTCCTGGGAGTTGGGGGGTTGGGGAGATGAGCCGGAGAGGTGGGCCATGTGGCCTCCTACAGCAGAGCCCCCCTGGCTGCTCTGTCTGCCAGAGGATGGCCTGGCTCTCCCGATTTGTCAGATGGACTGGGGTCTGGGGGAGAGGGAGCCGAGGCTGGACTGGAGGTGCCTAGCCGGGACTGTGGTGTGGGGCGTATGTCTGTCTGAATGTGTGTGTGGCCATTCGATCGTGTGTGTGTGTGTGTGTGTGTGTGTGTGTGTGTGTGT
>NW_026590062.1:1616142-1679752 GCF_907164565.1 Psammomys obesus
TGTGTGTTTGTGTTATTTCCATCCCCTCCTTGGGTGGACACACAGACCTGGCTCTGAGGGCAGGGAGGAAGCGCAAAGGTGCCCTGGCCTTCTTAAAAGTCATCTGCCCACCCCCTGACTGTGGAGGTGGCACTGTGAGAGTCTGATGAGGGTCAGAGTGGCCTGGATCTGAGCATCGGCCACACCCACTCTGCTCCGCCCTCCACCCCAGCTGTTTGGGAACCTGTCTGCAAGCAGCTATGGCTCTCCTGCTGCCCACCTCAGAGCTCCTGCCCAGGCAATTTCTCAGCCTGCAGCTTTCAGGCCTCCGAACTTTTTCATTGTTTGTCTTCTCTACCAAATCGGAGCACAGATTGTCAACTATGTGTGTCCCTCCCTCCCCCCCCATTCCTGGCCCTTTCCTCTCCACCCTACCCCTTTCATCCCTAGGGGCCTCCCTGTGTCTCCCCTGGTCCAGCCTCTATCCTGTCTACCTCTCCACTGGCCCTTGCTGCACTCACTATGCCCGCCTTTCCCAGGAAGCCACCACCATTCCATCCTTTCAGAGAAACGGCCAAGACTCTGCCAGGGTGGGGCCCTGTGAGTGATTTCCTCCACCCGTCATCAGCTGTGTCTGTGCTGACCTACCACCTTACACGGAAGCCCGAGCTCTGTGAGCTTCCAGAGCTAGACCAACCACCACCACCCCCGCGCATGCGCACCAGCTCCCACACGGAGTTCCTCCAGAAGGCACCGGACAGGGAAAGCCGCTACCCTTCGTCTGGGCCCAGTGAACCCTCTGCTGCTCAGCAGCCATGCTGGGGTGGAGTCTCCAGGCTCGGGACGCAAGGACCCCACGGTTGCCAGCCCAGAGTCACTCCACTGCTCTTTGCCCACAAAAGGGCACTCACCCTTTTGAGTTTCCTGTGTGACTTGCCCGGATGCAAACGTGCCTCAACCTCTTTTTCTCCACCCCGCCCCTCCCTCCCATCTGTTCTCTTGCTCGCTTCTCAGATGTCTCCCAGGCCAGGCTGGGAGCTCTGCAAGTCTAGGCCAAGACCTCCTCCCCCCACCTCCTGCAGACCTCTTGGCTCCCTAGACCGCTAAGGAGAGAAACGAACAAGGGCATCCAGCCTTCTTCCTACCAGCCAGGGATGTGCCTGCAGCCTGCCTGGGTGCAGCAGGCATCCACACTGGGCCCACCCCAGACACCGACACCCTAGCAGGCCATTCATCACAGCTGCTGCAGCCCCCAGGTGAGGAGGCGACAACTGAATATCACCGTACTCCTGTCTCCACCCACTCCCCAGCTCCGCTGCCGCCCCGGTTCACGGATGGGCGGCCCCCCCTGCTCTTGGCGCCCGCTCAAGCTGCCTGGTGAACTAAATTGATTTTTTATCGTTGCTCTGGAGCGAGCTTAATGAATCTGTTAGTGACGGCTGCCTGCCCCGAAAGCCTCTCAGTGCCCGCGCCACCAGAACGGCTCTACTTGCAAAGGAGGGGGCGTTATTTAAGGCTCAGCCTGGGCTCTGGAGAGCAGCCGGGCATCAGCTGAGAGGTTGCCTTCCTCCTGGGGTGCTTCCTTGTGGTGGGAGGTGGTTTGCACTGGGGCCGGAGGTAGGAGAGCAACACAAGAAAAGGTTGAAAGAGTTTGCTTTGCTGTGCGTGCTGGGCACCAACAGTTCATCCGCTCACCACCAACCTGTATACATCCATCCGTATGTATGTCCATCCATACCTCCAACTATCTATTCATGCTTGCATGCTCCCGTTAGTCTTACGTGTACCCATCCATCCACTCACCCAGCAGCCCATGAATCCAAACAACACCCACTCATCCATCCCCCAACCCACATACCCATCTATCCCTGTGTCTATCCATGCTCGCCCCCATCCCTTCATTTGTCCATCCGTCCTTCCTTACATCTCCGTCCTTCAGTAGCTTCCCATCATCTAAGCAACCATGCTTTCACGTGCCTGTTGTTTCGCTCACTCGTTCTCACATACACGCACAACTCATAATGGAACCCATCATGCTCACTGTGGCCTACAGGGTCCCACAACTGCTTCCTCTCACTCTGCTCCTGTCCACGAAATCACCGCCTCTCAAGCACGCCTGAGGTCCTTTGTACCCAGTGTCTCCTCTACCCAGAGATGATCACTTTTCTCCCGCCCCCGTAGCCTACACCTCTCCTTCACCAGGCCTCTAGTCAAATTTTGCACCTCAGAGTCTGGCTGTGACCACTTCTAACTCAAGTGGGCAACTCCTTGTCTCTCTGCCCCTTTTCATCTTGGTAATTCTTCATTTTTTTTTGGCCTCGATGAGCTATTGTTTTTTTTTTGTTTTTTGTTTTTTGTTTTTTAACTTTCTTTTGTGTTGTCTTCTGCCATGACGGAGTTCTATAGTGGCCAGGGCAGTATGCTGGATCCTGTCTGTTCTGAGTCCTCTCAGCCAGGTACCAAGAGTTGGAGGCCAGCCTGGGCTACAGAGAGAGAGAGAGACACCCTGCCCCTCAGAGACATACATAGCCATGCTCAAGAGAGAAATGACAAGCTCTGGATATGTGTGTGTGTGTGTGTATGTGTGTGTGTGTGTGTGTGTGTGTGTGTGTGTCTAATTTTATTTATTTATTTATTTATTTATTTATTTATTTATTTATTAATTAATTTATTTTACAAAATAACAGCAGAGGCAGCTCAGGGCCGGAGGTACCTCAGCAACATAGAGTGACTGTGGGTGGGTTTGTGCAGGCGGCACAGGCATGTGCTAGGCTGTTCATTCACGGAGCTGGAAGGCGAGCCTGGGAAATGCAGGTTCCCAAGTTGCTCAGGTGCCAGCCCCCAGAAGACTCTGCCTGCTGCCAGCAGGATCAGAGTGGGCACACTGCTTCCCATTATTCTCTCTACTTCTGTGTGTTTGAAATATCCATGGTCAAAAATTGAAATATTTTTAAAGAACCTACATTCAAGGGGTGCGGACACAATGGCGCTTAGGAATCTATCTCAAAAGGCCTGGTGATGCCCTGATGTGACACACACTTTGAGAAACACAGAAGGCCTGATGCTGGGGGAAAACGTGAGGCCTGGGGTCAGGAAGGTTCGTGAAAGACTTGAGTCTTGAAGGAAAACTCCAGGGAAGCAGGGAAGAGTGCCTAGTCCAGGCTGGAGGCTGCTGGGTGGGGCAGGATATCCTAACTCATATCACAGGAGCAGAAGGCTTTGAGGAATTGGATCTGCACAGGATTTAAAGCTACGCTTCAGTTCATTTTCTGAGGCTATAACAAAACGCTTGAGGCTGTATTTGTTTTTTAAGTACTGGTTCACTTGGTTCAGTTATGGGCACTAGAGAGCCCAGAGCACAGCACTGAACCCGTGGTGACCTCGTGCTGCTTACTGACGTGGTGGAGACATCCCACAGTGTGGCAGAACCACTTATAAAGCCACTAAGGCCATTGTGGGGCCCCATCCTCATGACGCCATTTTATCTTAATCATCTCCTAGAGGTCCCCACAGGCATGGACAGACTCTGAGGGAGACATCCCAAGAGCATGCCGACAGCCATGCCTGACCCCCATGCCTGACACCCAGACAAAAGGGGTTCCCCTAAGCAGGGAAGGTGCCTGGAGTCTGGGTGAGTTTCCTTCACTTTCACTTAAGCTTTGGCTGCTGGGAAATGCCCAGGTGGCTCTCGCCAGAGCCTGCTCTTGCTCACCTGCGCCCTTCTCCAAGCTTGGGCTTCCTGAGGCTTGGAACAAGGGTTCATGTGTTCATGCTTGGTCAGAGCATGCCACCCCAGCCAGCAGGTTCTGGCCAGCTTCTGACTCCCCCTCATTCTGCTGCTGTTGTGACCCCCCACGAGACCAAGGTGTCCTCAGCAGTTCTTCCTACACACACGATGTCTCTGTGACTTTGTTAACTCTAAAAGAATGTTCTTCATGTCTGGACATCAACATCCTAAATATTCAAAATGATTAGCCTAACACTCAACACACGCTTCATGGATCCCAAGCAGGCAAGGATCAAGCAGCCATTTTATGGCTCCACCCATTGTTACTCAAATTCATTCATTCATTTGTTCATTCATTCATATAGTATATTCATTCATTCATTCATTCATTCATTCATGTAGTCTTTCTTTCTTTCTTTCTTTCTTTCTTTCTTTCTTTCTTTCTTTCTTTCTTTCTTTCCTTCTTTCTTTCTTTCATCCAAGCTTTGTTTAACTGAACCCTTACTATGCACCGGACACTGAGAATGTGGAGCAGAAACATGAATGAGTGAATGTATGACTGAGTGTCATTTGTTCATCTGTAAAAAGCAATGGGGGTGGTGTCGACCTGCCTGTGCTGGAACAAGCAGTTTACTGACGGTTTGTTCCACCCCGTGCACACAGCTCTCAGACACAGAGTGGCACTGCTGTCTCGATCACCAGATGGAGAAAGTGAGGCATCAAGAGGGAACTGCTGGGCCTTTGAGCTCAGGGGTCTTATGTGTTGACCTGGCCCGACCCTCCCCCTCCCCTCTCCCGACTCCCTGGACACTGAGTCCCAGAAATGAGTCCAGACAGCAACCAAAGCCAGGTGATCCTACCCTTAAATGGAAGTCAGTCTGTCGGACAGCATGATCCGTGCAGCTGCCCTCTCTTGCTTTGAATACCCACCCAGTCATGTCTGCTGTGCTGGTATTAGCAGTCTTGGCCATCCTGAAGTATTTTAATTTAAAAAGGAATTCAATCAAGGTAGTTTTGAAGCAGGTACAGAGGTGTCCAACCAGGGCAACTTCCAAGTCTAGGATCAAAGGTGAAGTGAAAATAGGTAGCAGCTCCATGATAAGCATTCATGCCGGGTGGGACCCAGCCTGCCTAGGCAGACCTCAGACCCCCGAGGATGGGAGAACAGTACATTCCTCTGATCTGGGGCTTCTGTGGTGCTGGGCCCATCAGGCCTGCGAATGCTCAGGGAACACCTGGAAGGCTCCTGGGGGCTCCAGACACTGAGAGCTCACCATCTGGACCTCCACCCTCCAGAGCTTCCACAGAGGGGGGTGGCTGTGAGCTCCCGTCCTTGCAAATCTTCCTCCTGGAAATAGGCAAGGGGGGGGGGGATACAGGGCAGTGGACATGTCCACCCTCTACAGCAAGTTCGGGTTCTGGTGTAAAACTTCGTAAACATTTTGCATACAATGGGTAGTTAATGATACCAGGAGAAGAAGGCATTCTGATGCCCAGAAACAAAGACATGAATCACAGGGGCAGCGGGAAGTGGATAGATGTGTGTACTCGAAATTAAAAAAGAAAAAAAAAATCAGTGTGACTAAAGAGATCGTAAATGATATTAAAACCTAGCTAGCAAATGGATGAGCTTCAACACTTATTAAAAAAAAAAAAAATAGTTAGTACCCTGCCGCACAGATATATTTTAAAACATGCTCACATATCAGGTGGAGACAGTAATGCCCTAAATGAAGGAAGTTCCGAGAAGGAGACATGTAAATGACCACGGAGATGCAAATGGCTCCAGTGGAGGTGAAAACCTTGGTGCTGATTTCGCCAGGAGCTATCGGTGGCTTCAACACAGGGTGGGTTGGGTGCTGCCAGGGAAGGAGGAGGTGGGGAACCTCTAAAGCCAGGGAGCCCTCCTCTTGGAAGGCACTTGGTCACCTTCCAAGTACCTTAAAATCCACAGTCCAGACCACTTTTCAAGGTAGAGGCCCAGAGCACAGGTGAGTAGCTCGGGCCCCGTGAAACACAATTACAGGCCCAGCAGTGGTAAGGACACGTGTGCGCAGAGCTAGACCTAGCCACACCCATCCTGTCCCGTTAAAAATAAAGGTGGAGAGTAATGGCTGGAGACACCTGATGTCTCTCAGGCCTCCAGGAGCATGTGTGCACCCAAGCACCCACCAGCACACAGGCACGTCCCCAAAACCACACAGGTCACTCCCGTCTTCAGTGTCCTCCCGAGACATTCATTGACCGTGACCCCACAATCCTGAATCCTGGAACCCAGTCCTCAGGGAAGAGCTCCGATGCAGACAGAACCAGAGCCAACCTGAGCATTCAGGGTCTGCTATGCTGTGGGCGTGGGGTGGGATGACAGTGTCACACACGTGCCCTTATTTCTGAAATGACTCTGAAGTGAGTGGCGTCCGTCCAATGCTGTGGTGAGGCAGCATGGCAGAGAGATGTCTGTAAAAAGTCAGCAGCAGAGCCTGGAAAGGGTTAATTTTCCTCCTGGTATTTTTTGTTGTTGTCTATATTGGTTTTTGTTTTGTTTTGTTTAAAAAAAACAACAACAACACGTCCCTTGATTTCTTCTTTTGTCTGGGGTGTGGTTTTGCTGCTGTTTGAAGAGCTGAAGCCTCTCTATAGAACCCAGGCTAGCCCAAACCTTGCTATGTACCTGACTGGACTCCCATCCCCGACCCTCTTACCTCTGCCACCTGAGAGCTGGAGATTTCAAACATGAGAGACACCATGCATGGCTAAAGACTATTTAAAGACATTCTTCCTTTCCCAAAATTCTTTTTCTTCAGTCGCTATTAAATGCCTAGTAACTGATGAACAAACCTGTCCGGAGATTTTCAATCCTTGGGATGAAATCCAGGACTTTGTACCAGCCGGGCAAGGGCTCTGCCACTGAACTACAACCTTAGCCTACATTTAATATTTTCATGAAAATGAAACCTTTCAATGAAACCCCACAACATTTATAACCATGGGCTAAGGAGCCTTTAAGAATGATGCAGTTACAAAAAAAAAAAAAAAATGCTCAGGGAAGAGGCAAGAGGGTCAGGGAGGAGCCAGTCCACCCAGAGCTAAGGCCAGGGAAGGGGCTGAGGCTGAGTCCTGGCAATGATAAGGCCACCAAGGCGGGAGGGGGAGGTGCCCCTGATGGGGAGGTGATGGGTGAAGGCCCAGCCAGGGCTGACTGCAAGCAGGCAGCCGGTCCTCGTCTTCCTCTCCTGCCCTCCACATGAGCATCATTGTTGCCCCTTGGCAGAACCACTCACTCTGAAAGCCATGGACAAAGGCGAGAAGGACCGGCTGCAGAGGCAGATGGCAGAGGGGTATGTGCAGGTCGGGCAAACCCAGAGCCATCCTGGCCCTCTCATTTCATCCTACCAAAACCCTATATCCACCACATGAAGAAATGAAGCTATGCTCGAGGTGGTATGGGAGCTGCACCAAAGCCACACAGCCAGGAGAGACAGAGCTAGGACGGAAGTCGGCTTCGTTTGAGCCGCTAAGCACCAGGCTTTGCAGTGTGGAGAACCTGGGCTAAACCTCAGCCCTCACACCTAGAGCTGCTGATCTTAAGCGCTGCCCTGTGCCTGTAAAGTGTGACTGCTGATCCCTGCATCAGTGGGGCTGTGGAGGGCAGATGGGGCGTGGAGAATGAGGGAAGCATAGGGTGCTGAGCATCGAGTCAGACAAGGCCTCCCCCCAGCTCCCGGCAGTTATTAACTAGCGTCAGGCTCTGCATTATGCATGGGGCAATTTGTCTGCCTCTCCCTCCACCCGCAGCATCGATCCCCGCACTCAGAGGCCTCATTGAGATGCAGGGCCACAGCCCTGGGACTCCATCCCGGTGTCTGCTCAATAGCTTATATTTTTAATTTGTCAATAATCAGTTCAGACCTTGGACTGAGCCCCGTGGAAGGCTCAGCAGGATTGCTGCATAGGGAGGAGGTATTGTGCGCCAAAGGGAAGAAGGGACAGTGACCCCTGCATCAAAGCAAACCTGGGAAAGAATGAGGAACAAAAAGGGACCCAAACACATGCTGGAGATAAAGGGAGCCAAGGCTGGGCAGTGGACCCCAAATGGGCCAGTCTTTGTCCCCCGTGTCTTAGTCCCAGTGTAGGTGCAGGTGAACTTGACCAAGACACAAAGCCTTCTGGAGCCTCCATCCCGTATCGGTAAAGAGTGTGAAGGTCCATAAAGCAATCTGGTGCCTTCATCCAGCACTGCCCTTAGTGGAGGGTCGAGGGGGGCATGTGTTAGCTACTCGATTGTCAATAAACATTTTCTTTTACAAAAGGTTCTCGTAAAAGTCCTGCAAGAAAGACAGTTAGTCGGCAGTGACCATCAGTGGATCTGCAGAACCTGACACCTGCAGAAGAGAGGCATCATTCCCAACTCATTTCTGAGGAAGCCGAAGCTCAGAGAAGGTAATTTGCTGGCCCAAGGTCACATGACACAGCAAGGTCATGGGGTTGAACACTCAGAGTATAAAGGTGAATCAGTTCCAGTCATGTATGCTGCAGTCTTCAACTCAGAGCAAAACAAATCGCTTTATCCTTTCAAGGCATTTTCGGGGTATGTGTTTCTGTCTAGTTTCTGACACCCCTGGGTTCCCTGCATGGAAGGAAGAGACTAGGAGAGGCCTCAGAGCTGGAAGGGGTGTCTAAGAAGGGAGGCAGTCTTCCTCCAGAAAGCAGTGTCCTCCCAAGGTCAGGACTGTCCAGATCAGCTCAGGATTTGAACATGTCACAGAAGGCCAGCAGGGCTGCTAGAGCCCACAGCTTCCTGTCTCTGACATCACCTATGCTGGACACCTGACTCCACAGTCACCATTTGTCTGATGTGTCTTTTCCTGTGGGATTCACTGTTGGAAGCCTCACCATTCTGCAAGGTCCCAGAGGCCAGGACCCTGTACTTGCAGGAAGCAATCAAACCCAGGTGAGCCCACTCACCAGCCAACCTGAGTGTCACAGGGCCCAAGTCACCAGAGAGTCAAAAGGTTGCCCCTCGCCCCAAGCTGGTTACTGCACAGGTGCCGGAGAACCACAGGCTCTGGAGAAACAAAGCCATTCTGCCTTTTCCTTCTTCAGCCTGGGGATCCCAGAGCCCTGGGGACTTCCCTCCCACAAAGCTCCTGTCTCCAGAGACCTTTTCCCCCGAGTCTATGTCTATTGATAGCCTTATTTCCTCTAGAGAGCCCTCTGGCGCTGGCAGAATCCCCACTTGCACACAAGTCGGAAGCTACAAATGCCCTTGAGACTCCTCCAGCCACCTCAGGTGCTCTCATGGGTGAATGTGGGCACCCTACAGTGCCCAAGCTTTGACAGCCTCTGCAACAGCTTCCTCCTGTCCTTCCCCACCGAGCAGATGGGAAACTGAGGCAGGGAAGCTCGAGAGATATGGCAGAAGGTATGGTGACCGTCTCCTTCATTCACAATCCCTTATGTCTCCTTAGAAAGACCTGGTCCTAGGGGAACCCCAGAAAGTCACTGTGACCCTCAGAGCTCTAGATGACCCTGGGATCGGTGGATGGATGGATGGATTCTCAACAGTCTCCTTTCCCAGGACAGAGTGATGCTGGGGAGGAGAAGTGAGTGTCCACCAGTGTGCAGCATGAACACAGATGCTTCACAGCTTCGCTCTAAATCTGTCACCAGCCTTGTCAGTTCAGAAGACATCAGGACCATCACTATCATCTGCTTCTCCCTTTCCTCCTCTCCCTCCTCCCTTTCTTCCCCTTCCTCCCCATCTCTATCCTCTGCTTCCTCCTTTTGCTCCTTTCCTTGGCCATCCCCCTTTCTCCACCTTCCCCTTCCTCACCTCCTGGTCTTTCCAGCCTTGCCGATGTTTCAGCAAAAGTTCCTAAGAAGTGCTGGAGATGGTTATCATTGCCCTGTGCCCCGATTCTTGCACATCCTGAAGATCCTGAGAGAGAACCAGGGCTGGCAGAGGAGAATCTCCAGCCCCTCTCCTGCACCCTTCCTGCAGGAGGGCCTCACCAACCACAAGCCCCGCAGAGCTCAGCTCCAGTTTTCTCAGAGAGGCTTCACAGCACAGCCACTTTTGAACAGGAGCAGGGAGCTTGCGGTTGGCACCCCCACGGGGGCCTCTCCCTTTCTGTGTTCTCCACGCTCTGGGGTGAGAACAGCAGGTTGGTTTGCCAGAAGCACTGGGATGTGAAATGGGCCAGAGAACAAATGAGAGAGGGGAATTCAACGTGTCTGGGTTTCTCTGTGGCTGGAGTTTATTCATGCGGGAAGTGAGTTGAGTCTACAGATTTCCCATGGGGCTCAGAGTGTCAGCTGGCCTGGTGACAGGCAGCCCTGGGGCAGGGCTAAGGGAAGGGTGGAAATGCTAAGCTCTGGAGCAGCCCGGGGTCCTTCACTCTCCAAGGCTGTGTGGCCTGGGGCAGGCTGCTGCCCCCTCTGAGCCCCAGCTTCTCTATTAGATAAGCAAATGTTTTGGATCGAGAAAGGGTGGGACTACAGCAACTGGCTGTGTGTGTCATTAGGAAGGAACGCTTGTTTTAAAACACCCAACCCCCAGGTCCTTGTGCCAAACCAGTGGCTAAAACCCTGGCCATTCTTTCAGCCTTCAGGATTGTTTTAAAAATTCCCGGTGACCACAGTTTCTCACACCAGCTTCCACCCAGCCCTCCTATAGCATAGTGGCTGTCTGTGGAGAAACTCAGGGAAAGATGATCCCTCCTAGCTCCAACTCAGGCAGGGCCACAAGCAACAATTAGGGTAAAAGGAGGCTGAAGACTCTGTCCAAGGTGCTGAAACGGAAGGCCTCCTGCTTGTACAGCAAGCTCCTCTCTTCTCACATCCTCACCCCTTTTCTGCTGTAATCCTGCACTCTCTCCCTCGTGTCTTCCCCTTCCTTTCTCTCTCCCCTTCTCTTCTTTCTCTCCCATGTCCCCCTTTCCTCTCCACTCCCCTTCTACCTTTCTCTTCCTCTTGACTTTTGCCTGCCCAGCTGCCTCACTCTTGTTCACTCCTAGACTTCTTCTGCCTCCTTTTAGAGACACTAACCTCCGGCCAGAGTCCTTTTTCTCTTCCCTCGACCACCCTGTCGAGACATAAATGTCCCCATTCTATCTTCAGATGGGACTCCAGAATGACAGATGCCCCCTCCTTCCACTCTCCTCTGTAGACTCTCATCCCCCAAAGAGATTCTTCTGAGGAAGGAGGCCATCTGGTGTCCAGCAGGGCAACAGATCCACAGCCCCTCAGCTGAAGTCCTTCTCAATGGACAATCTGGGTGGGCCAGACTGGGAACACAGCATCCAGGATGACAGAACTGTCCCCCTTCTTCCTAGAGGAAACAAGAAAAGGGTTACATGCTTGTCTTAGTCCTTTGTTAGGATGGTAAGAGCCAGAGCTCTGGGCTGAGGTAACTGAGGGAGGAGTGGGAGTGTTTTAAGTTCAAATACAGGAGTGAGGACTGACCGGTAGATTCAGACCTGAATGATGAGAAGGAACTTCCCAGGCAAAGGCTCAAAAAGGTTTTGAGTTGAGATACAGCCAGTACAAAGTCAAACAACAGAAGAAGTTTAGCATGGCTAACCTTGCTGTGGGAAAGTGAGGAAGAGGAGGCAAGGATGATCTCAAGACAGAGGAGCTAGACCTAACCTCACAGAACGTGAGGGGACATTTCCTTTATCAGTGGAGCTACAGCTTTGGGGCTGTCACTGTACTTACATGGTCATTTGTCCCCAGAGGTACCTGGATGGGAGGATACAAGGGTGTGAATTGTTTAGATGTGTAGCGTCACTTCCTTTCCCAACAATCTCCAACCCCACCAGGGCTTCAATAAGTCTAATTATCTAACCTAGCACAAGACCTGAACTTAAGGCTTTTCCTACAGAATGGTGGTTGTCATCACCTCATCATCAAAACCACTGTTTCCACTATCATCTTTATCACCACCACTACCACCACTACGGTCACCACCACTGTCATCACCCTCATCATCCTTAGCATCTTTACCACCACACAACTACCATCACCACAGTCTCCAGCATCGTCACCACGGTCACCATATTTACCACCATCATCACTGTCACTGTCATTGTCACCATCATCATCATTTCAGATTAGCTGTAATTGATATAGGGACAGATATAGGACAGAAAACCTTCTTAATGATCTTGTCTATGACACTCGCCATGGACAGAACAAGTAGACTCTTTCCATAAGCACTAAGAGAAAGTCCATCGTGTGCAAAGCAGAGATAAACAGATAAACAGTGTGGCCAATAGGAACAATAATACTGAGACCAACTCACATATTAGGCACCTGTGGGGCCTTGCTATGAGCTTCTCTTTCTTAAATCCAATTATCACTGTGAGGTGACTTTTCTACTATCCAGATGAAGAATCAAGCAAATTCCAGCCTTCTACTCCATCTGTCCCCAGGAGGAAGCCACAGCCCTGCTCCCTGTACTGCCCATCACCCAAAGCCAGCGTCCATGGGTTGTGTGTCACTTCAGCCCTCTCGGCTGTGCTCTGTTGGGAGATCTGGAGAAGTTTTCCTCCCAGCATCCATGGTCTTCATATTGATGTCTGTAGTTTCCTCCTTCCTGTGTATCCATTTCTTGATATGAAGAAAAGGAAGCAACGAAAACAATCCCTAAAACAAGAAATAGCGCCTCGTGTCATTCTAATAGCAGTTGTGTGGAGGTCTGAGTGATGTCCTCTTCAGCCTGATGGAGCTCTTTTGGGAGAATAGTCAATGGTGTCTGAGCCAGGAGCTTCTGTCTCCGAATCTAGGTAGAAGTGTTTGCTTTTCTCAGGAAAACTCTGGCTCCCTCAGAGCCATCGTCTTCTCCTGCAGTGCCGGAACTGCCAAGGTGTAAGCCAGTACCTCACTCTATGGCTCCTGCATACAGGAGAGCCACAGTTTAGTCATAGCTGGTGCATGTTGACAGGAGAAAGGATCGTGTCCACCAGATGGGCCTTGCTTTCCTTTGCTCTCAGCTCCCAAGGTGTTGGGGGTTTGCTCTAGTTGGAGCCATTCCAATGGCTGGCTGTGGAGGGACATCAGTCGTGTAGTACTGCCTTGAGGCTGGACTCAAATCCTCACACTTTTAGACTTCATATGAGTTTTAGGACTTGAGGTGTCACTCTGTGCAGCCTGGCTGGAGGGGCACCAAAACCCCGCAGCTCCCGTCAGCAGCAGCTGACAATCTTTAAGTTGGACAAGCTACATCTTCCCAGGAGTATCTCCAGATCAGGGGCAGGCTCTTCAGGGAGTGATTTTGACCTCAGCAACTGATCAATCAGATCTGTCCAATAAGATTGTCCCATGCATTCCCAAGGCCATGATAATTGACTCCCAGTTGTAGAGCATGTGACCTGAATCAGGCCAATCGGGGCCAATTCTGAGCCTTCGGTGGATTCCAAGAATCCTGTTCACCTCACCAGGAGAAGCCCAACCTGGAAGCTGCTAAGGCCATCATGCCATTAGGAAGAAGAGAAGGAAGAATTGAGGTTTGGTGGCAAAACTTGTTGAACGTCTGACAGATCCATTATACTGTTGCTGTTTTAAGTTGTGACCTTAAATTTCACAACCTTGTTTAAAAAAAAAAAAAGTCAAGTTCAGAGATACACACAATAACCTGAGGTCACACAACTGGCTACCTTAACTACCGAGATGTGGCAGTTCCACATAACTATGTCTGAAGTTTAGACACTAGCCTGTGTCAGGCACTGAGCACTGCTCTTGCCCGGTTGTCGCATGAAGCCTCCGCCCTGCATGCTTTGAGAAAGGCTTGACTTTCGCTGGACAGGCGAAAAGTGCCAATCTGCTGCTCGTCAATTTCCCAAACCCAGGAGGAAGAGCACCCTTGTTCTGTCCCAAGTTGGACATTTTGGTTATACCCTGTCACCACTTAACTTTGAGACATCTGCCCAAAAAGCTCATGGGCTCAAAGCACGGTCTCCAAATGGTGTCCCTGCTGAGACACCGAGCCTGTTCTAGAGGGCACTGGCCTCACTGGTATACCTCCTGAAGTTTGTGGCTGAATGGTCCAAGAGAAGGTGCAACCTGGTGAAAGAAGCAGGTCAGGATGAAGCCCTGGGAGGAGGGGGTTGGGCCGGCCATCCCTTCTTCCCTCTCTTTCTGGGTGCATGCGGCTTCGCTAAGGGCTTGCCAGAATATTATGACAAATGCAACTCATAAAAAAAGTATTTAATTGCACTTATAGTTTCACAGGGCTGGCATCCACAATAGCAAGCAAAGGCATGTTGGCAGGAATAGCTGAGCATTAACATCTTGATTCACAAGCAGGAAGCAGAGAGCACACTGGCAATGGCTCCAGTCATTCAAAATCTCAAGCCCACCACCCCCAACGATACTCCTCCTCCAACAAGGCCACACCTCCTAATTTTTCCCAAATATCCACCAGCTGCAAAACAAGTATTCAAGTATGGGAGCCTATGGGAGCCATTTTCATTCAAACCCCACATTCCACTCCTTGGCCCCCATAGGCTTGTAGCCAAATCATAATACAAAATACATTTAATCCAACTTCAAAAGTTCCCTTAGTATTTCAGTCTCAGCACGTTTTAAGTCCAGAGTCTCTTCTGAGACTCAAGGCAATCTCTGACCTGCACTCCCCTGTAAAATAAAAACTCAAGCTTGCCTACTGCCTGATTTTATGGAAGCATCTTCTCTGTTTAGGCTCCCTCCTTTCATGATGTTGGCTTGTGTCAAGTTGACATAAAGCTATCACAACTGACCCCTTCTCAATGACATACAAACACATCACTGTTAAGTCATAACCTTTCCTTTCTTGTTTATCCCCCAAATTACACATTAATATCAATATCACACTTTAAAATATCCCAACTTTTAAAAGTCTCAGCCTTAAAACACTTAAAAGTCCAAAATCTTTTTGAAATAGTCAAAATCTTTCTAAAAACCCAAAGTCCCTTAAAGGTCAAAGTCTCTCAACTGTTGGCTCCTGTAAAAGAATAAAATGAAAGAAAGAAAGAAAGAAAGAAAGAAAGAAAGAAAGAAAGAAAGAAAGAAAGAAATCTATAAACATAAAAATAAATACATAAATAAAGTTCTTATTCTATGTGAGAAGAAAAAGAGCATGGTCACATTCTGAACAAAGCAGAGCCCAATCCCAACACTACAAAGCTAAGTGTCAGACTTCTGGAATTGACTCATGACCTTCTGGGATCCTCCCCAGGGCCTTGGGTCACCTCCCTGGCTCTGCCCTCTGCAGCACACACAGCTTGTCTTCTGGGCTCAGGCTGGCTCCATGGCTGCTGTTCTTGGTGGTCATCCCATGATACTGGCATCTCCAGAACACTGGAGTCTCTGCTTGGTACTGGGCTGCGCTTTCACCAACAGCTTCTCTTGGGTTCTCTGTATGGTGCCAAACCTCAATTTCTTGGCGTGATCCTTTTAATCTTGGGTTTTCAGCTGTCACTGATGCTACACCAGTGCACCCTTCTGGCCACAGTGCCAAGCCTCAGCTACCTGTCATGACCCCTTCGTGCCTCCAAAGCCAATCTTACCTGGGTGGCTCTTAGATATTACCGAGTTCAGCTGGCAGCATGAGGTACAGCGTAGGCCACCTCTAGAGCACAGCTTCTATGTGTTGAGTCTGTGGAAACACTTTTCAGAAGATGTCAACTCAATAATGGTGGTCCCAGTCACTTCTAACTTCTCAGATCCAGCCAAGCAGCCTCAATTGTCCCAGCAAAGCAAGCTTTCACTAGAATGGTGGTGGTCTCTTGTTAATCACAGCTGATTTGTTGGCACCAGCTGAGCAGAACCACATAATCTGAATCGAAAATTAAAAAATGGCTCCAATAGGGTCTTTAAGTGTCCACTCCTCTAGGCTAGTGGTCGTGGGTTTCATAAGAAAGCAGGCTGAACAAGCTATGAGGACCAAGCTCATAAGCAGCAAACCTCCATGGCCTCTGCATCAGCTCCTGCCATTAAGTTACCTCTTGTTGGGTGTTTGGACAGAGTTCACATGCATGAACAGCGCAAACACAGTGCTCACAGACAAAGAGAGCAGCATGGAAGGGCTTCCTGGTCTGGAAATGGGATGTTCCTGCACTGTCTCTTCTCCCCACTCACTTGCAGGAGATAAAACACAGACCAGCTTTTCACTCCCAAGCTCGCTTTCTCTCGGTTGCTTTTAATCCTGCCCAGTCCCATGACGCTGGGCACCAGTGGGTTGTTCTGCAGTCCTTCGGTGCTGCCAGGTCCCTTACACCAGAGGAAGTGACATGGAAGGGGTGATGGTCTCTCCCAGTGCCTGGTTACCAAACCAAGAGATGTTCAAGTGCCTGCTAGAAAACTTCGCAGTGTTTGCAGAGGACTCTCATACAGCCTTAGCATACCCTGACTGGTTTCTAGATGGCTGATGATTCCACTACCTTAGACTATAGGTGCCTTGATGCTACTGAGGGGATGTGGGGGAGAGGGAGAGTGTCTTCATCACTGTGTCAGAGATTTCAAGTACATTCTATCTGTAGGCATTTGAGTCCTCTGGTTCAAGCCCATGAGGATGGAGGGCTGGCTTGACAGGAAAAGGGGGAGGGCTATGCTGGTCCATGTCTGTAATCCCTGTCTGCACTCTGGAGGCTGAGGCAGGAGGATAGAGGGCTTGAGGCCAACCTGGATGAAGTGTCCAGCTCCATCTTCATTGCAGCTGGCACACAGGAGGTTATCAGAGAACACTCTGAACCCTTGGCCATGTTCTGAGGAGGGAATAGGGCAGGCAGGCATCACTTCCAGCCTCCACTGGTCTGGATATACAGACAGGCAGAAGTCAAAGAGGAGGCAGACTTGTCTGGAGCCAGGCATACTTGTTAACAGGGACAAGAAACGCTGGGGCCCTGGTGGTGATCAGTGAATTCCACCTTAGGGAAGCAAGACAGTGGTGATGGCAACATTAACGGTGGCAACAAGTCAGGGCCTGAATGTCAGGAACACAAACATGTTTGCTATTTAATATTTTAACCAAACAAAATGCACCAGGTACAAAAGCTGCCAGCTGCAGTATCTTTACAATTCCCATGGTGCCACTCTTCAGCTAGCTGCTCCTGAGGGCTACCTTCCCAGCATCCACCAGGCTCAGAAAGCCTCTGTGATTTATTCTAAGTTCACCAGGTGTAAAATGGCCTGGTCAGAGGCCACCGCCCTTTGATGTCTCTGAAGAAGAGACCATTCTGTCTGCTAGGTGAGGACGTGAGAGGCCAATCTCCAATGGGTTTACCAGTGTGAGTCTCCAGGGTAGCCATGGTTCAACAGCTCAACCCCAGGCCTGCAATGCATTAAAATTGAAGCTTCGTCCATCTTGACTCTGGAGCTGGGAACAGCTCCATGCCAGGACTGTAGAAGATCCGGGTAAGTTGTTGCCTACCTGTCACAGAACCTGTGGTGTCTTACATAGGCCAGGGACCATGCAGAGACCATCAACTACTATCATTGTTGCTTTTTCCAAGGATGAGGAAGTTGGGGGTGCCCTGCCAGCCTGGAGACAAGTGGCTTGGAGGTGCTGAGGCAGGGGCCCTGGAAAGGGACAGCTGGGAGGGAGATTAGGGAGATTCACACGGAATGTATGTACGTCTGGCGCGTATGGTGCATTTGGCAGAGACAGACTTGGGACGGAGAAGCGCCTCCCCGGAAAGATGCGAACGCCATTTGGCATTCCGTGTTCTCCCAGCCAGCCTGGCCTTGTCTGCATGCGAGGGTGGGCTGCATGCAAATGCCGAGCTGGGGGCGTAGTCTGCACAAGGGAGACTCACATTGACAAAGAACAAAGACTGGCAGCTAGGGCCTGAGGAAGCCAGGGCCCTTCCTGTTGAGCCCCGTGGCAGTCACCTCAGGCCTCTCTTGTGCCCTGGTCCTGAAGCTGACATTCAGATATTCAATTTCTAAAAGGTACCACCTGCCTTCACTCTGGGGGTGGACTAGGTCAACTCCTATTACCCTTTTCTTCGTTTGTGTGTGTACATTGTGGAGGTCAAGGACAACTTTTAGAATGTTTGTTTGTTTGTTTGTTTGTTTTCCTTCCACCATGTGGATCTCAGGGAGGAAACACAAGCGGCCAGGCTTGGCAGCAAGTCCCTTCACCCACTGAGCCATCTCTCCTACCTTGCCTTGCTTCTTGGTTGTATATAAACCACAAAATATGTTTTATGTGCTCCTGGTTTTGCAGTCTCTCCAGCCACCTTGGGGTCCCCAGGTTGAGAAATCAGCTCTGGGACATGTCCAGGCAGGTGGCTTTCTGTAGTTATTCATCTCCAGGGAGACAGAGACAGCAGAAGAGGAAAGTCTGCTGTCTCTCCCCAGGCTAGGGATACCCTGAACCCCCTATGAGGGAAAACTGACAGGAAGCATAATAGAATGGGAACTAGGGTGCTTGGTGGCCACCTCCTAACCTCACTTGATTCTTGCTTCCCATGGCAGAGTCCACCTCCCTCCAGCCCTCGAACCCCAAGATTACCACTTCAGAATCATGTGAACAATCCTGTATTAACTGGAGGCCATGGGGAGGCGCAGCTGCCCATCCCTGTGTCTTCCCATCTTACGAAACACCAGGTTTAAATTTGAATTCTGCCCCTGATAGAACAAGAAGTTATTCCATTGCCTTTAATAGTCTGGTAAGAAAGCATCTCCAAAGCCCAACACAAACAGCAGAACAGCTCATGCAGGACACCATTGTGAGGTATGGACAGGGCAGCAGCCACTGCCAGCAGAGTTGTGGGAGAATGCTTCCCCTCCCTCCAGGAGGATGCAAGCACATGCTAGAGATGGCGGGGACAGAGACAGCACCCACTGCTCAGACGATCTCCCATACCGCACACCCAGCCAGCCCAACTGTACCTGACAATCCTGCATGTAAGGCCCTCCCCAGGGGCAAGGACCAGGCTCAGCACTTGCCTCTTGCTGCCAGATTCCTGCCATCATGTGTCATGATGAGCCAGCCCTTAAAGAGGATGAAGAACCTTAGCATAAGGCCAATGCAACTTCTACCTTGTCCCGGCCATGATCTTTAGAGCATTCACTGAACCAACTGAGCCTTGATATCCTACTTTCCTGCGAGACGCTCATTTCCACCTGTGATGAGTGTGGGTTCGATGGTCCATATCTTAAGCCCTGTGGTTAGCAGCTGGTACACATGGGCTGCTGTGAAATGCCGGAGTGCTTGGGGAAGAATAGGGGAATTCCTGCCATCTTGTTGGTATATCAGAGGAAGGCAGCTTCCTTGCCCGGTCACGTCAGCAAAGATGCTCAGTCCCCCAAAGAGGTGGGGAGACAAGGACTTGAGCCTCTGTACTCTCTCACTCCCCTTGTGGATCCATCGAAGGCTCTCTGCATCTCCTATCACTATGGAAATGAGAGTTATTTCAGTTTTTAAAATTAGAGGTGGTTTACAGACAGCACGCTTAAATCCATAGCCAGTAGCGTGAGTGTATAGCCCCAAAGTTGTACCTGGAAGTAGGAAGTAGAGGCAGGATCCCAGCCACTCGCAGGCCAGCTAGACTGGTGCGCACAGTTATAACAAAGAGCCCCACCTCAAGCAAGGTGGGAGGCGATGGCCGACGCCCAGGGGTGCCCTCCAGTGGCCTCGTGTGCACAGTAGCACAGTAGCCTGTAGTCGAATGGGTGCTCATACAGTTAAACAATACTCCCTTTTCTTTTTCTCCCACAAGTTCAAGTGCAGACAGAAATACCAAATTTATTCAGAGAGAGAGAGAGAGGTGTCTAAATGTGACGGGTCCCCCGTGTCATTACCCAGGACTCCCAGAAAGAGCCAACCTGCTGCTCAGAACCAGCTCCACTTTACAGGACACTGGCCCCTTCCTTCCTAGCAATCACACTCATGTGCTCAGGGAGGGGGGCTGCCAGCTCTACTCCTTATCACCCCAGGGCTGTTACTTTGAGGAACCCTGGGGCTCTGTGAACACCGTGTGACAGTGGCACTCCGATCCTTTCTGGCTAAAATGTTCTAAGTGTCCGGGCTTCTCTTTTACTGTCTTGGCACTTGATTTATCTCTACCAGTGTGTGTGTGTGTGTGTGTGTGTGTGTGTGTGTGTGTGTGTGTACGTGTGTGTTTGTGCGAGCGCGTGTGCACATGCGAGCTTGAGAGTGTGTGTGTTCGTGCACTGTGCATGCCTGAGTATCACCACAGCATGTTCAGAAAGACAGCAAGAAGAGAGTCTGATAGGCCATTAAGGAGAAATTACCAATGCATTTTTTCTCTTAGCCTCTGGTACATTAATAAGAGAAGTTATAAACTGGCAAGGAGCTGAGGGTGGTAACACCACAGTGTGTGTGTGTGTGTGTGTGTGTGTGTGTGTGTGTGTGTGTGCATGTGAGCGTGCGCCTGTGTAGCTATCTGATTTCACAGCCGCAGTCTTGCCTTAGCGGCTGGGAGCTGCATACGGAGAGGTGACAGGTGGCATCCTGCTCCTGTGCTGTGGACTGTCCAGAGGACAGGCAGGCAAAGGCCTGCTCGTCTGTGCTGGCTGGGGCACACCATGACATGGCCCTGCTGGTCAACCCCTGTGAGGGAAGCTGGTTTGACTGAGATGTCCCCCATGGTCTCAGGAATTCTCATCCTAGTTGGTGGCGCTGTAGGGGAAATGTGGGCGGTGTGGCCTTGCTGAGGAAGCACTGAGGAGGATTCTGAGAGATTAAAGACTTACGGCATCTGTAGTTTGTTCTCTCTGCTTCGTGGTGTTCTCAGCTTATTGCTCCAGCCAGCGTGCATGCAGCCATGCCTGCGGCCTGATGCCTCCCCCAAAACCCTGTCTTCTGTGGTGGCTTTGATCATGGTGTTTAATCGCAGTCACAGAGAAGTAACTACGCCAGAGGGGCTTTAAAAAGCCACTAAGGACTGCCAACTGGGTGATTCAGGAATGGGGTGGGGTGAGGCTTAGAATGCAGGAATGGAAAGGTATCCTGGGGCTTTGAGGACCAGTGCACAGCCCACGGGGGTCAGTTTGTCTCCACAAACACGGGAAATGGTTGTCTGTGTCAGTGCCTCTGTGTAGGGTAGACGGTTGAAGCCTGGGCTCTGCTCCTTCCTCCACTTGACAGACAGCATCTACTCTAGGTGTGTCTTGCACTGTGACTTTGAACCCAGAGTGACTGGAAAGCAACACCTCCCGTTGTATGGCTGAGATTTCCTGGCTGGTTCTTATGCAGCAACGCCTGACTGATACAATTAACTGCGGAAGTCCTCCATTTTACTCATTCGGGCAACACTTTTGGAGCCAGCTGTTTTGACAGGTGGCAGGTGCTTTGACAGGTGGCAGGTGTTTTGACAGGTGGCTGCCTGATGGAAATGGCCCAAGATTTCAGATTTGCTGGTTTCCAAGACTGAAAACGTTGTTCGAGGCACAGGACTTAGGGCTGGAACTGTGGGTGTTGTTTCTTCCCTCGTTGCTGTGACAAAATGCCTCACAGAAGCAACTTGAGGGAGAAAAAGTTTGTTTGGCTCACGGCTTGAGGGTACGCAGTCCACCACAGTGGGGAAGGGATGTCGAAGGGAGTGTGAGGCAGACGGTCACACTGTGCCTGCAGTCAGGAGGCAAAGCAAGACAAGTCTGGTGCTCAGCTGGCTTTTCCTCTTCACTACAAGATCCCAGCCAGGGGTTGGTGCCACCACATTTCCAGTGTCTCTGCACCTTGATGTTGAAGACCTCCTCTAGAAGATTCCTACCAGACACACCCAGAAACTTACTTCCATGGTGATTGTAAAGCCCATCATGCAGAGTCTAGATGAGCCGCGACGACATACAAAACAGAACATACAAGGGGCCCCTGTCCCCAACTCACAGAGAGCAAGCCACTCCAGAAACCGTAAAACCTTCCCCCAGAATTGATGGGTGGGACTGAACACCTCACTTTTCAGCTCACCAGCAGGGAGAACAGACTTACCACTGGCACACAACTGGCAAGTCAAATGGGCTCTCTCATCGCAACTGGGGTCGAAGCCAGGCAGAACGGAGGGAGGCTCAGGCTCAGGCTCTGGGAGCACTGAAGGCGGGAGAGTGGGGGGGTGTTAAGAGAATGATATTTCAGGCAGCCACAGAGGTAGAAACACAAAGTAACTCTGGGTATCCTCAGAAGTTACAGTCAAAGAAGGAGGGGCAGGTGTGGGCCTCAGAGGGTCTAAGAAGGAAGGAGTTTCCACACAGACCAGAGAAGATTAAACTAGATCCCTGGAAGGGAATTAGGCTACCATGGAAAGCTTGAGCAGGCCGGCATAGGGCTTCCACTTGACTTTTTTAGAAAGGAGAGGCAAGGAGGCCAGAGGGAGGATGGCTGAGACCAGGAGAGGAGGGACATTGCCACTCAGAGACATGTGGAGACAGAAGTGGCCCTGCTCCAGGGTGTTTCTGTAAACTCCAGCCTCCCTGCTCCTTTTATTTATTTCATACAGTTATTTATTCCATTTATTAATTTGCAGCAAATAAGCTCAGAGAGGGTGGGCGAAGGTCCCACATCTCATAGCGGATGAACTTAGGGCGTACGGCCGGACCTTGGCATGTGGATGTGGGTGGAGGGTGAGCGAAGACTGCAGGACTGAGGCAACAGCAACAGCAGTAAGAGCGATAGGGAGATTTCAGCTGGCCTGAGTTTACCATGAGACTTTTGCTGAGACCTCTTTGGGCCTCAGTTTCTCCAGTCTCCCAGCCAGCCTCCCTCTAAGCCTCCTTCTTGAACAAGCCATTCTGGTGTTCGGGTCACAGTGAGACACCTGTAAGAGGCAGGAAGATTTCCTTCTGCCAGGCTTGAGTCAGACTAAGGGGGACACAGACCTGCTGCTTGCTACTGCCTGGCTATAGGCCTCATGGGGGCCACATCCAAGCCCTTTTATCTGGGCTCTTTCCCTCCCCTCCCCACCTTCTCTGCTGTTTACATACTGTGCATGAAGCTCACATTTGCTCCAGCCTCATGAAACCTACTCTGTTTCTTCTCGATTTTTTTTTTCTAAGTAGGTTTGAGCCTGTAATTCAGTTAATTATTTCCCAGAGCAGTTGTTTGGTGGATTTGGCCCAGCATGAGAAAGAAGCATAGAGATAGGTCCTGGGAAACCTCTCTCCAGAAAATCTAATTTCATCATTGAGAAATCTTCTGTCTTAAGCAGCCCCCACCACCACCATAAATTTACATATTCTATATGCCTGCAGAACAAAGTGGGTCCCATTTGCATAATGCTGCTGAAGGGGCTGGTGTGCCTCTTGAACCCTAATGCGGCAGGAGCGGGGAGCTGTTATTAAGCTGTAGACACTGGCAGCAGTGAGGCCCAGATGGATTTTCACTCCAGCCTCATCCCCTCTGGCTGCTTGTTACCGAAGGCCGGCGTCCCAGGCTGCCCATGGACCTCAGGGCTGGGGACAGTCAGTTAGGTGGCCCTTGGTCAAGGCTGCAGCCTGGTGGAGCAGAGCGTGAGCAGCTTTGGATTTTTATGCTGATGCAGGAACAGCAGCTTATGCTTGGGAAAGTTTTGTGGCATTACTTTTGTCCAGGCATGGCTCTCTCTCTCTCTCTCTCTCTCTCTCTCTCTCTCTCTGCAACGTGCCTGCAGCCTGCTGCTAAGCTCGGGAATACTGCGTTAAATGCTCAGAGTGGCACTTCAGGTTGGAGAGTAGAGCTTGGGGATAGGAATTCTCTCCAGTCCCCCTTCTGCAACCAGCTTCATTGTTGGGAGGCCAGGTTGCCACTGGTCCTGCTAAGCAGCTCTGTGTGGTCAGGTTCAGCATCTTTACACGGGGTCACTTGGCATCCTGGGACTCACAGGTGGCTCTGTCACTTCCACCTCTCCAAAGCTGCAGGCCTGTACGTGACTCCGAGAACCACCCTGGACAGGTATGGTGAGGATTACTGACCTTGGCCACCCTTGGGTTTTCCTCCAGTGCTTGGCCTTACGCTTGGTGATATGTCAAGAGCATCTGTGAGCCCAGATCTCTTGAAATTTTGCTGAGTTTTGCTGTTGTTGTTTCTCTCTCCCACTCTTTTTCTCTCTCTCACTCCCTTCTCTCTCTCTCTTTCCTCTCCCTCCCTCCTTCCCCCTCTCCTGCCTCTCATCAATTCAGACTGCTGGCCTTAAACCATGATCCTCTTGCCTTAGTCTCGCCATGCTGGAGTCAAAGGCTAACACAGCTACTTTTTAGATTTTAAATCAGGTTAATCCATAAATCATTTCACCAGAGCCCACCTGTGTCGCTTCCCAGGCAAAAGCACCACAGGACCCTTGCTGAGTGCCAGAGAGGCATAATGACCCCTCAGGCATCACAGGACATAACTGGGGGGCCTTGGAGGATCACTCAGCCTTTACGTCTGTAGTTAATAATGGGTCCTGTCACCTTGATTCCTTTAAACAGCCATCTCTCGTTTTCAGGGAGCTGGGGTCAGGATGGGCCCTTCAGGGTTGCTCGGTACCAGCATTCTACAGGAAGCACTTCTTGGGACACGGGGTGGGGGGGTGCCAGGACTGCAGTGACGCAGGTGTGTCAAGGGTCATCACACAGGTGTACTGACTGAGACTGATGCGTTGGAGCATTCAGAGCCAGGCCAGCTACCCCAGCTTGGACAGCTTATACATTTGGAGTACAGGACTTTAACAGGGTAGGGGGTCTTAATGGGTCCTGGCCTTTGCTACAGTGGCTCTCTGCCTGGCTTCCGGGCAGAGAGCAGTCTCTGAGCAGCCCTCGTGAAGGCAAGAGTCCCTTTGTCTCTAGGGAAGCCCTTCTACTTGTTGGGTTTAGGCTCTCATAAAGAAAGCTGCGGATACGTCCAGTTCTGCTCATGAAACCTCTGCTGCTGGGTCCTGACGTCACCACAGTGTGGACCAGCATTGTTTAGGGAACAGGGAAGCTGCCTTCCCCGAATCCCATAATGCAGTGGTGGTGAGGTTCAATCCTCAGAACCGCTCGGGGAAGAAAGAGCAGAGAGGACAGGCCAGGGAGGAGAGGGGATGGAGGCGGAGGGGGAGGGAGTGGAGGGAGAGACTCCTCTAGCATGCAGTCATGACAGCTCACTTAATTACCACCACATAGCTCGCATGGCTTACCCTGAGGTATGTTACAAACCTGCGCCTGTGCCGGGCCATGGCCCTGAGTTTCCAGGTGAGCGTTCACGCCAGCACACTCAGCCTCAGACATGCGTCAGAGGACATGCCTGAGAATGTCCACAGAAGAACAATCTGACTCCTAAAACCAGGAACTGCCCAGGCGCCCAGCCATTTCCGAAAGACTGCCATGCGGCAGGATGCCAGGCCCAGACACTGCCTGTTTTTTACACAAAGCTTTGCAGAAACGCACCTGTCATTCTCTCATCACCTGTGGTGGCTTTTGGACTGCAAAGGCAGAGCTGTGGTCCCAGCAGACAGAAGATCTGTAAAAGCCCAGAGGGCTTGCGTATCTGGCCCCCTTCAGAACAAATGTGCTACTTCCTGCCGTGCAGAAACGGACACAAACAGCCTGAGTCCTCCCCGAGGATCAAGGATGATGCAAGGTGCTTACCACAGCGTTATGTGCAGGCAAGGCAGAATCCATGACAGGACGCAGTAACAGAAACTTGAGGCAGGGGTCATGGTCACCCATGGAGGACACAGCCACCTGCTTCTGGTGGGGGAGACGTAGGGCCAAGTTTCTGAAGCTCATTCATCCAGACACACCCTCGTATTTGCCCACTTTCCCAAGTGTATGTTGCCTGCCAATAAAAGTTCTTGAATAAATAGGAAAGAAAAGTGGGCTCTCTCAGTGGTGCTGAGAACCTTCTGCCCGTGTTTCCTTCATGGGAATCTCAAGCGACACACCGTCAAGTGAGAAACAGACAACTTTAACTTTCACACGCGAGCACACATTTTCTCTTGCTCGACAAATGTATCGATCACCCCGCCAAGCAGGTGCTGGGAGACTGGCAGTGAGTAAGGTAGGCTCAGCCACCGCCTCCTTGGCGCTTCGAGGCCCTGTGTGCCCACAGTCATACGTGTGTCACCACACACATCATCGTGACAGGGATCTGGCAACTCTCGCCCGCATCCCGGATGCACAGGTGCTGCCTTTGGCATGCAAGCTGCCCCTCCCCCCCTCTGGAGTCATCACTGGGTCCTGCCTCAACACAGGTGACAGTCTAGATGGCGTTACCCAGAGGACCACTAGCCTGGACTGAGCAGGAATCACTTCCTTCTCAGGACCTTGATTTTGACTCGGCTTTGAAAGGCAACACCCCGAAAGCCTGCCGGGTTAGCAGTCTTCAAGTTTAGGGCTCCTTGTCATGTGACTAGGCCATCCCATTGTCCTATCTTTCTTTGGGTATGCACACAGGTGTGGTATACATTCACACAGAGGGAGGATGCCAGGGAGCGCCCTCTGCTCTCATGAACCTTGTTCCTTTAAGTCAGGGTCTCTCTGGGCTTGGAGTGTTGCTGCCAACCCTCCTGCTGTCTCTTGACCTCCTGATCTGCTGAGGTCAAAGGTGTGCGTGTGGCCACCCAGATTTTTTTAAACAGAGGTGTTGGGATTCCGACTCAGCTCTCCATGCTCCTGCGGCAGTCACTGCTACTCGCTGCGTCTTCTCTGCAGCCCTTCTCCTTTTCTCTTAGTTGAGCATACTGTCCATCCCAGGAGTGTCCGACCTGTATCTATTTACACAACAATCCACAAATTCAGAGGGTCCCCTGCACCTTCCATAGCAGCCTCTGGAGAAACAGTGAGAGTCAAGCCATGTCATACCCATGCTGCAGATAAGACAACTGAGGCCCAGTACCATAAACGTTGCCCAAGGATACTCGGCTTGCAGGCGGCCCAGGCAGGATGTGGCCTCAAGCTATCTGTCCTGAGGTTGCCGATATGGCCGGCACTATGCAGGGCCCAGCCCTGGAGGTCTCATTCCCAACTCCAGGGGAGAGTCTGTGGTTGCACAGCTGACCGTGTGCCACTGTGCCTCTGCAGAGGCAGAAAAGGTGCCCAGCCCAGATCCCAAGCTCAGCCAGAAGCTTTAGTCTGGTGCCAGCAATTAATGGGACGCCCACCTCTATCTTTGCACTACTATTGTCTCAGCATTAAAGAGACAGCCACCTCGGGTCCTCTGTAAAGAAAGACACTGAGCAGCCAATGCCATTTAGTATGCTAAGCAGGTTCCTGCTTCCCGTGAAGTGCGCTAGTGCGGGCTTTGAGACTGTGGAGATACATTCAAATTAACCCTGCGCTTTTCCCCTTCCAGATCCCCTCCTAGGGTTGACTCCTTAGCACTGACATTACCAACTCAGCGGGAGTACAAGGATCGCTTCCCTCTGCCTTAGACTTGGGGAGAGCTCCATGTGGCTTCCCTCTGCCTTAGAGCTGGGGAGGGCCCTGCTTTTGTACAAGCCCTGCAGGGTGGATATTAGAGCTCAGATACACCTGAGCCCCCAGGCCCTGCCAAACACCCCCTTAGAACCAGGCCTGACTGGTTCCCTCCAGGAGCACAGTAAACGCACATTTAGTGAGCCTGGACCACATGTGGCCTGTGATGTCAGTGCTGAGGTTAAGTCAGTCAGTGCTGAGGGCATGGCACCGGGTAAGGCCAGAGGAATCCCCATCCTTGGGGAACACAAGTTCTGGTGAGAGACGGAGGACACAAATGGCCAAGTCTGTTTCGTATTAGGGATACAGGTTCAGGCAAAGCAGGCTTAAACAGCGGATAGGCACACCACGTGGTGGTGTTTAGGACTTGTGACAGACTTATGAGTGAGACCAGTGGATCCTGACATCGTTTCAAAGCCTGAGGCCGGGGGATCCAGGCTCTGTCTGCGGTAGAGGCTGCTGAACTGCAGAGAACGGGATCCTCCAAGCCCTGGCTGCGAAGCAAGAACATGGGAAAGAAACAAGGTGTGTCTTCAAGGTTGTGACCTCTGACCTCCTACATGTGAGCGGCTCACCCCCGCCCCCACCCCCAGGTGAGCAGAGCTGGGAGCTGGCAGCTCCAAGGGGGATGTGTGAGCACCCACACACTATTGGTGTGGACGGGGTAGGCAGATGTTCCCTGAGTCTCCGGTGCTTTTGGTTCCGGAGGCGCAATGTATGTCTGGGCAGTTCAACCCCACTTGCCCATGACCCTGGAATGCTGAGTCTCAGCGGCAGACTCTGAGCCCTCCCCCCGTGTCTCTCCCAGGCTTGTCCTTTCCTCTCAGCACAGGCTAGGGCACAGGCACAGCGCCATCTCCTCTCCTGCATGCCTGAACAGCTGCCCACGGAATGCCTTCTCCCCTGCCTCTTGAGGACCCTACCTCTTCTGAGAGCCACAGGCCATTGCCCAATAAACCTTTATCAATATGACTCCAATAAATGTTTCAGCTCGCATATAAATTCCGGCACCCGCTGCCCAGCGGAGGAGACCTGCTCAATGCTCAGCCCATAAAGAAGTAATAATGCAGTTAAAAGGTGGGGCTCGTCACCCTCGTAAAGCCAGGGATCGATGCAGGGGAGCTGAGGACAGCAGCCCGTGGAACCCGCCTGCCTTGCTGTATCTGAGGCAGGACACAGCAAGCCATGGACCCAGGGGGTGGTTCTCGGGTCTGGGGGAGGCTCTGGCTGAGGACCTTAAGCCTGATTCGCAGTGGGCCACATGTCAAGGGATCTGCTTTCTGTCTCCAGGTCAGTCAGGCCTCCATTAAGTCCCTGCAAGTCAGTAAGCCTCAGTCTTCTCCCCAGGAAAATGGGCAATGATGATATTTGCTCAGAAAATGGTGAGGTGGCGCAGATGCCATAATTCTGACACTTGAGGGGACCAACGTCCCAAGACAACCCAGGGTGGACGTATATTCACCAACGGGAGGGGGAGGGAGACCCGGAGGGCAATAGGGCACGGTGGAGACTGATGGGAACAGCCCCCCGTGGCTCTGCCCCTGCGGCAACGGGCTCCCAGTTCCAGGAACCAGAACAATCAGAATTTCTGGCCTTGAATGAGTGAGTACAGAGTTTGCACAAGTCTGCAGGGGCTAACAATAAGCGTTCCTGCCGCCTTCACACTCCCAAAGGGCCACTTCCATCACTTCGTTGAACTCACCAGAGAGAGTGGTTGAGTCTCTGCTAATGCCTGGTACAGCCAGGAGCTGCACACATGTTCCTACGCATACACACTCACACACACACACACACACACACACACACACACACACACGTGTGCACATACTACATACATACCCTCACACACATGCACATAAGTACACACACATCCTCACACTCACACACATTCACACTCTCTCACACACACACACACGATGACAGACAGCAGAGTGGGGAACTGGAGCTCAGATTCTGCTCACTGTTTGCTGTGGGGCCAAAGACAAGTTACTGCGCCTCCCTGAGCTTCAGTTTCAAAGCTAACAGTCAGTTCTTACCCACGGACTCACATGAAGATTCAAGGGCCACTCCCCCAAAGCACACAAGACATGGTGCTTAGAGATGCAGTGTGCTCAGAGGTCGGCCTACTGCCTGCTTTGCAGAGCCCCCAAAGCGTGGCAGGGATGCAGGGTGGGGCTGGGGGGGGTGGAAGACCAGTATGACCCTGAGGTCATGCTTTCCAAATTCGTCCCCCTCCTCAGGATCAGCTGTTTTCTCTGGAAAGGGCACCAAGGAGCAGAGGTCAAGGGGCCGATTGAGGGCCATGTGCCTCTGAGGTTGCTCACCAGCAATGTTAGGTGTCTCCGAACAGCCTGGATTCACTGTGTCTGGTGTGTGTGCGTTTGTCCTTCTGATCTCTGTTTATCCCACAGTGACCCACACTGGACACACAGTTGACCAAACATGGACACAGTCTTGAGGGGGCCGCACAGATGCAGGTCCTATCCCAGCTATGGCAACGAGGTGAAGTGGGTGCCAGGGTTTCTTGGTCTAAGATATTGGGAAAGGCTCCCCTGCAGGAGCGGTTGTGGTGGCTCAGTGGTGAGCTGGACCTGGAAGAGGCACATTCAGGGCTTGGTGGGAAGAATCTTCAAGTGGTTAAGTGGCCACAGAGTAGAGCACAGGCCTCTGTGCAGAGGCCCCAAGGCTGTGGTAAACCCTGCCACAGTGCTGATAATTACCTGTGCTGATAATTCTCAAATTGTAAAGTCCTTTTGCTAAATATTGCTGGCCCCTGAGTGTCACCTTGAGTGGGCCATCTTGAGTAGAACTCTCTGGAGAGCTTGTGTTCAGGGGAATATGAGATTCTGCGTGTCTTCAAGCTGGAGCACCTAGCTCAGCTGCCTTCCCCCACCCCAGGCATACACCGATGGCCCAGCAGCTCTGCAGCAGCTCCTAAGGAAGAGCCCAGGATGGGAGCACTCGCATGCCACCGTCTGTGCAAGCTTTTCCGTGTCTGACGTTAACATATTTACTAACATACGTAACATTATGGTGTGTGCGTGTACAGGCGCGGACACCATAGAACACCTACGGAGGTCAGGGGACAACACTGAGGAGGCGGTTTTAGGTTTCTGCCTTTACTTGCATTCCAGGGATCAAAGCCTGGTCACCGGGCTAGTGCGCACCCAACAGCTTTCCCCACTGAGTGCTGGGCCTCCACAGCTCTGCTTCTTTTGTCTGATCTTGACCTTGGTTCCAAACGTTTGCCACATACAGAGCCTGAGGCTCAGAGATGCAAGGTGACACACCTACCGATAAACAGTGATTCCACCCTTGTCATCGCCCAGCAGAGCCCGAACCCCAGCCCTTCCCCATTCAATGGCTACCACGGTAGCTGGCACCACGGTAACAGATAGGGAGGACCAGGCTTGTGGACTGTTGTGGTCAAGAGGTCAGCCCCACCAACACTGAGACCAACACTGAGAATTACAGACAAATCACTTCTGGTTTGAGGCTCTGTGCCTCTTCCTCTGTAGATGGTGATGGAACTCAAACCTGTCTGGCATCATAACCAAAGAGATGGTGTGTAGACAAGGCCGTTATATCTTTGAAGTAACATAGGCCGAGCTTCTTTCACACTGGCTGTTTAGTGACCGGTCATAGCCAGCACAGATGCAAATGCTCAGCCAGTATGAGAAGGATGAAGGATGCCCAGAGTGTCCAAGCCCAGGCTGCTGGTGATTCCTGCAGCTTTTGTTCACTGTCCCAAACACTCCAGGTTAGCCCTAGGGAGGATGGATGGAGCCGTGTGCCCTAAGCCACCCGACAGCAGAGAGCACAGCCAGACCAAGATTGAGCACAAAGCTCTGTGCCGACCATGATCGGTGGTGAAGGGCCCCATTTTCTCTGGAGATGTTGGGACTGGGAACCTCGAAAAGAGTTATAAGTTCAAATTTCAAGAGATGGAGAGCTCTCAAAACGGTCCCAAATTTCCTCTTCCCTCTGTCTTCACTGCTGCTGGTATGTTTACAGTCCTCTCGTCAGAATGTTTGCCTGTCCCGTTTCACCATTTGTTATGGCCTTGGGCCTTCTCTAGCCACAGGAAATGAAGAGAGAAGTGTGCAAAGACCTCTTATAAGCAACAGCAGGCGCATATAACATGAAGCCATTGAGCCTGACTACTTGTTCTTCAGCAGTACCTAGCAGACACATTTTGGTTCCTTTTTTTTTTTTTTTTTAAAAAAAGAGATCCATCCTATTTTTTTTTAATATGTCTACGTGTGTGTGTCTGTGTGTGTCTGTGTGCACATGGATACAGGTGCAAGTAGAGCCAGAGAGTATGTCTTACCTCCAGAAATGGAGTTACAGTGCTTGTGAACCACACAATGTGGGTACTGGGCCCTGAACTCAGGACCTTTGCAAGGACAATGGGTGCTCTTCATGCTGAGCCATCTCTTTAGTCCAGTTCCCTCACTTTCTAAGCCTGTGGTCTTGGGGGAAAAATTACTTCACATCTCTGAGCCTCAGTTTCCCCACTTATAGAGGAGCGATGAGGATGGTGAGGTGACGTCCCATGGAGATCAAACAGGAGAATGTGCTTGGGGTCAGCATCACAGCACTGGCCCGCAGAGAGTGACCAAGACGGGCTGGCTTCTATCTAGGAAGCCCTCTGCCTTGGTCACCCTGGGACTACAGAGTGTGCCGTTTGCTCCCAGGCAGCACTGCCGACAGATCTGTAATTAAACAGCGACTAAGCTAATAGCTCTGGGAACTCCAAGCTGTGCCCTGGACCCTGGACCCCATTAGAGCCCTGGGCCAGTCAGGGCAGGGCCAGCGCCAGGGTGGGCGGCCCCAGTGTAGGCCGAGTTCAGTGGTGCGGCTCTCCCTGCCTGCCGGAGCTTGCGTGTTTACATACATCCCATAATCACCATCTGCACAGCCAGCGGCGTTTGTTGCAAATGGGCCATTTCCATCTGTTGAAGCAATTTCCTCAGAGGAATTCGCGTTGATCACTTTTTTATGCAAAGCTTTTGTGGAGACCATTTTTCCCCCCAATGGTTTTTAATAGGTCTAAATATCTGAGGCGCAGGGAGGGGCCTCACGGGAAGCAGGCCACACAGGGAAGGGTGGCTCTGGGCAGCCAAGGTGGAGGAGGCTGAGCTCCCCTGAACCCTACCTGGGTTCTTCATCTGTGGCCCCCCAATCCAGCCTGTGTGACACCGAGTCAAATATTTATTGTTCGGCGTTCTTCTGAAGCCAGCAGCCCCTGGCTAATGGAGAGGCCTCACAGGAGGAAGACTGGGGCGGGGTAATTGGCCAAGCAACTGGTGACTCCACTCCGAGTCCCATACCTGAGAGGACCAGATGGGCAATTTTGCATATTTTTGACAGCTGTAATGAACAGGGCAGCTCCGCATTGATTAAATGTCTGAGAAATTAGTGCAGCCCCCGGGAGCTTCGTTATTTACTAGTTCTGCTCCAATCTCAGCAAAGTTTACATAAGCACAAGTTGAGATTGTTAGATGAGATGATAAATGCTTTCCAGGGCTCTGGCCCCTTCAGATGCAGAAGGGAAGGCCATCCACGGCTTTGGCCACTGAACTCCTGCATGACGCATTGCTGTCCTGTGTCCCCAGCTTTCAATGTGGTTCCAGGTGCATAGCAGGTGCCCGGGAAACGGCTCTTCATTTCTGGACAGTAGATAGGAAGTCGAAATCTAAGCCCTGGACTTGTGTGGATCACATGCCTCTAGAAGCTGAAACCCTCTGACGCCCCTGCTTCAGCTAGACGCCTTCCCTTCCATAAACGAGACGTGGTGTGTACAGGTGCCCCTCACCTTGACTCTGCAGAAAAGATTTTGCCTCCCTAAGGGCCTTAAGAAGCCTGATTACAGCTCAAGGGTAGACTGTCTACTTGCTTCCAAGGAGATTCATATGTACTGAAACTAGAGAATCACAGTGGGCTCTAAAGTCCTGGCTTCAAATCCCACCCTCATCCAGCATATGAGCCCATTGCTCAATACTGCAGCATGAGTCCCAGTGCCCAACCCTCCTCCTTCCATTCACGGCTGGACAATGGAATTCACCCATGAGAGCTAGAGCTCGGTGTCTTTGAGCCACAGGCACTCACAAGTGCCAGCAAGGAATTTTTCTTTGCAGAGGTCATTCCAAAAGCCATCTGACAGAAACAAGGAGAGCCACAAGACTCAAGACCTTACAGCCGTCCCTGGGTTGAGGGAAGGTGGGAGGGAAGGAGAGAAATGCCCTTGTCTGGGTGTACAAACATTAGGAACCCTAGAGTGGGTTGGTGAGAGGGGCCATGAAGGCTCTATGGCTTTCTTGAAGCACAGTCACAGAAGGTAAGTGGGTCTTGATGAGTTACTTGACCCTCCGTAGAAATAAAGGGAACTGGGCAGGCAGAATAGACAAGTGACGGATATGCTGATGGCGAGAGGTCAGTGAGGGTGACGAGATGACAACACTGGATATCACCCAGGGGCCGCAGACACACTCAGGGGTTATTCAGTTAGGCTACAGGCTCTTGAAGAGATTTGAGTTGCGAGACCCCAATTTCATTACCTTGCTGAATGATGAGTGGGTGGGTGGGTGAATGAGCAGATGAATGAATGGATAAGTAGATGGAAGGATAGATAGATGGGTGGGTGGGTGATTGGGTGGGTGTCTGGGTAGTTGGGTTGGTGAATGGATGAGCATATGAGTAGATGGATGAATGGATAAGTATGCAGATGAATGGGTGGATGGGGATGTAAGGAAATGGTTGGTTGGTTGGATGGATGGATGGATGGATGGACAAATGAAGAGATGGGTAGATAAGTGGATGGTAGAAAGAAAGAAAGATAGAAACAGTAGATGGCTAGACTGAAAAAAAATGAATGGGCTGCTGAATGGGTGGAAATTTGGACTGATTTTAGTGAAGAAAAGGTGGGAGTGGAAAAAGAAAGGAAGTGATGTGCAAAAGGAAGGGAAGATAATGAGGCCTAGAGAGGGGCGGGGGTAAAAAGCCAAGCTTTCCTTTGCTGTGAACCCCGCCAGGCAGGACGGAGAGGCTGGAACGCACTCGCTGCGTGCGTCATGGAATGTTACCATACTTCATTTATTTTCCCTCCAATTAGGTAAAAAGCCTGTTCCATTAACAGCTACCCTTGCAGATCCAGACGAAATTAACTCCTGGTGCCTCATCCCAGCAGCAGGGCAATTGATTCTTCCCCATAATCCGCTGATTTCATTAGCAATACATTTATTTGGTACATGCATTTTGCCATGCTGCAGCAAGAAAATGGCCTTGCAAGGTGCGGGGTGTGGGGTAGCGATTGGAATATTAACCAAATCGCTATTGCCGCCATGGCTGTGCTTAAAGATCATATGTAAATCAAATGTCAGGGGAGAACATTGGCGCTGGGCTGTCAGGAAACAATTTAGCAGCGGTTAAAGGCACAGCTCATGGCTGGGTGAATCGTGAACTTTGAGAATGGAAATCTAGGCTGGCTTCCACTGTGGAGCCAATGAGACCTAAAGGAGAGAAAGCGGGGGCTGGGAACCGGGACTCTCCATACTCTGCAGCAACGAAAAACAAACAAAAAGTGTGTTCACTTTTAAATATTTACAGACAGCTGCACTGCCAAATTCCGGATGAGGAGTCTGACCTGCTGAGGAATTCCACCACCCTGTCTACCCTGCTCCATAAACAGGGGTAGTTAATTCCGTGGAAAATCAGTAATGTGGGGAAAGGTGTCCAGAGAAGGCAGGCATGCTTCGGAGAAGGCTCTGGGGGTGTGTGGCACACCAGAATGTGGGACTGGGGGTTTTGCTCTCGGGCCTCGGACACTTGTCACTTGATATGAGTGTGTGTGTGTGTGTGTGTGTGTGTGTGTGTGTGTGTGCTGCACCTGTATATGTACCTTTTTATGTGTGTGTGCATGTATTTGTGTGCATGTAGGAATGTGTGTGTGTGTGTGTGTGTGTGTGTGTGTGTGTGTGTGTATGCAACCAAGCATGTGTGTTGTTTGGGGATTCTGCTCAGTCTCTTTTTCAGAGATTCCTGGCAGAAAGGCATTTCTGAAAAGGTCTAAAAGCAGGCTCTGGATGGCACACCAGAGGCATACACAGCACAGGCGTCTAGGTGAGGACTGCTGTCTGTGTCACCCTGAAGCTACCTCCGGTACCCGTGTCTCCCCTTGCCCATCCAGCATGCCTGCTACCCCTTTGGGATAGTGGGGCTCCCCAAACTTCTAGAAGTGTAGAGATCGATTTTCTCAGGCCCATACCCTTCTCTGTGGGGTGCACTCCTGGAGAGATTGCTTCAGAACCCAGGTCTTCACATCAGCAGCCAGTCCAACGGTTTCTCCAGGCCTCTTGTGCCCCAGGCTTGCAGCACCGGTGACAGTAGGGACGGGTGGAGGTGGAGTGTGTCTGCCCTCGGCAGACAAACAGCAAGGACCCAGTCCTGGACATCTCCTGCTGTTGCCCCCAAGGCTCCCTGGGAGAGTCCTTTAAAGCTGTTTTGGATTCCCTACCTAGGAAGATGGGCAGGGCGTAGGGAACCACTTCCCAGGGTCCCCGGTTCCCCTAGGAAAAGTCCTTTCCTTCCAAAAGCCATTAAGGATTTAATTTCTTATCATCTTCTAGTCAAGCCAGCCCGAGTGTTATGAATAATATCCTATTAGCGGAGACATTCAAACAATCACCGCTAACATGTTCTCAGGAGTTATGATGGAGCGTCCTCGGGAATCGCCGCTTATCTGCGGCCCTCTCAGCAGACACTCCATCAAGCCCTGTGCCACCAGCCCCTCGGGGGTCGCAGATCTCAGAGCAGAAGAGCTCGGGGTGGATGCCTGAAGAAGCCCAGCGAGACAACTCCCTGGGCCATGGGCTGCCGAAACCTATGGGGTCTTCAACCCGTCTGTCCTGAAGCACAGGGAACCCCCAAAGTGTACCCAAGCCACCCCGGGAGACCCAGCTAAGACACAGACGTGTAGCGATCCAGGAGCAGGAAAACAAGGACCACAAAACTGTGTAGTCAAGAGCCTAAGCCAGGCATGTTGAACATGGAGTAGGGAGAGCTGAAGAAAAAGAAAATGAGCAGGCGTAGGGCTACCCATCATCCTAGTTATCCAGAGCTGAGACAGAAAGATGGAAAATTCTGGGTCAGCCTGGGTTTTGGAGTGAGTTCAAAGCCAGCCCAGTAATCCCGGCACTGTGAGGGCTGAGGCAAGAGGATCTCAGGCTCCAGGACTGTGTGGACTTCATAGTGAGCAGCCTGAGGTAAGACGTCTCATCTTGGCAATACAACAACCGAGAGTCAAAGGTTGCTGGGATGGGCAGTGCTCCAGCATGATGGCCCATGTACTTCTCAGGCCACAGAGGGCAGAAGGCTCTGGGCAGCTGAGTTCTTTCCTGTTAGTGACCAGCACCCAGCCTACCTGCAGCAGGAGCACCCATCTGTTTTCTGCCAGCAACAGAAACCAGTGGGAATGACACAGACCTCATTTTTCAAGTGACCCCGGGCCCACAAGCCATCCCTCGGCAGTGCTGATGTGTCTGTCTGCCCCAGGAGCTCACCTGTTCTTACGGAGGCTCGCAAAGGAGGCCACAGCCATACAAATGCATAGGCACGCTCTCCACAGACAGGATTCCCTGTCCATTTCCTAGAGAGGCCCTTCCAGTAGCACCTCTGCTCATACTGTGTACTAAGAACCTCAGAGCCTGACCCCACTTGACACTCATAGTTTCTCTCCATGCTGCCACGGGGCTCAAGAACCCAATTTCCTGAGCTATTGAAAGCCCATTCCTGAGCCTGGTTCACAGTGTCTTTTCTTGTGTGACATTACACTTCTTGTCTTTGGGAATACTGAGGAACCTCTCTAGGGTGGGATGGGGTGTCAGGTTACATTGTAGAGGTACACAGACTCACTGAGACCCGAGAATAAGCCTGGAGGTAATCCCACACTGCAAGGACCACGAGCTGTAATTTCTTCACGTAGGTAGGTGAGTAGAGAGGAGAGAAGCGTCTTCCGTCTGCAAAGCCACCTTGTAAGAAGGCAGAGCTTATGAAGACCTGGGTCTTCTGCTCCCAGCAGGCAACATCCCAGAATGTTTCCTCCGTCCCTTGGTCTCCCAAGTGCGGGGATTACAGGCATGAGCTCTGTAATCACCAGGCTCTGGTTTCATCCTGATCAGATGGCTCCTGCTCTGCCAGGGGTCACTGGATCCTGGAGAGTGCAGTCAGGTTTGAAGCCTCATCCTGTCACAGCACAGGCTCTTAGTTACTCTCCCTTCCCACACCTCCTTCTAGTCCTGCTCTCTGCCCTGCTTCAGAGCAGCTGGGGCCAGGGCAGTGTGGGGACACTCCCTCCTTGGGCCGCTTGCATGCTTAAACGCTTCTCTTCCGTTCTCTTCGACCGACCTTGGGCGGCTGCGGTCGAGTAAGTGAGTGGTGATGGACTCTCCGTCACTGTTCGATGCCCAGGGGAATGGTTTAAGGCCCTCCACTGGAGTATTTTTATGCAGACCATAATTTCCTTTAAGACCTTCACGGCGTCCCCGCAGCCTCCCTGCCCTCTCCTCCCAGGAGCACACTCAGAAGAAAAGCCACTGCTAATGAGGGGACGGGGATTTCCGGGCAGGGCGGCTGTGCCACCTCAGGCTTACGCCATTCTGCTGTCACTACCAAGGGGTCTCCATTCTGCTACCTTGAATCCCCCTTTGGAAATGATGGTGAACAGGGCCTACCCTGGAGGCCCGGGACAGGGAAGGCAAGCGTCGTGCTACAGTAAAATCAAGAGAGAGGGCAAGCGCTATGTTAGTCACGCTGCAACACCAGGCACAGCAGGACCCCAAACCCAGGAATCCTGGTTCTCTCCAGCAAGCTACCATCTACCAGGCACCGAGGAGAAAGTTAAAAAATGCCCATATCCCTGGCCCTTCAGGGCTCCCTGCTGTCCCTAGAGCAGAGGCCACTCCTTCCCCGCTGTGGCTCAGGTTCTCCCGGTGTCTTGCTGGCTTCAACGGCCTCTTTTGTGTCCCTAGCCCACTTCCCACCCTAAACAGTCATAGTCCTTCCCATGTAAACTCTGCCTCCTTGGCGAAGTTTGCCCTTTGCCACCCCTGCCAACGGCTCCATCACTGCCCCTCTGCTACAGCTCCGTGGATTGGCCCAACTGGACTTCCCATACTGTGATGGCCTTGTTCATGGCCTTTTGAAGACTCTAAAATGTTTACTCACTGACAGAGAGACAAACAACTGACTGACTGACTGACTGACTGACTGACTGACTGAGTAGGTGCAAGGACAGAGCAAGATCCTGAAGTTCAGAATTAGGAGGAAATAACTAAATTCATCCTCAGGTACAAAATCTAAAGGACACCAAAACAAAAATCTGTCACAAACAGAATCTAAATGTTTTAAGTAGAGTGGTGAGCAGAGCCGTCTCCAAGCCTGAGGCAGGAGGAGGGCCCAACCATACACCGAAACACAATCCTCTGCCACTGCTGAGGCACTCAGTGTCCCTCGTCCGTTGGAATTTGTCTCCAGGACCTACCTTGCTCCTGCCCTGGATGATTTCTGTCCCCATCTTACCACCAAACACCCCGAGGATCCCGGACGAGACAACTGGACTCTGTCCTTTTGGATAAGACTGGACCGATCTGTGTAAAGCCTTCATCTGCATTGGCAGAAGGAGCAGCACCATCTCACAAAGATGCACCCGAAGCCCTCGCTGGACGGGGAAGCGGGGCTTGGAACGGTGAGTGCCTTGGGTCAAGTCACATTCTGTGAGGTGCAGTGCTAGGCTTTGAACACTCATCTGTGCTCTCTTGGAGTCCACCCACGTCAGTGAGTTAAGGCCAAGAGGGAAAGAGTGAAGAGCAGACGGACTGGGATCAGGGTACCAGGTTCCAGCTGAGGCCTTCCCTGAGCCACACTGAGCATCTGGAGTCTGTGGAGACTTCTTAGAGAGTGAAATGAAAGGCAGGTGAACTGCCGGCTCCATAAGGGTTTTCACGTACCTCACAGTGCGTCGGGGGTGCCCTCTTTTTGTGTGTAGCCTCTCACCTTGTGTTGTCTGCCTGTGTCCTCTCTGGTGTTGTGTGAATCCCCACAGGTGCTTCTTGCAACATGGAACAGTGAGGCAGGCCTTGGGAAGGGAGAGGCCTTCTCTGAGAAGAGGTGCTCTGAGGCGGTGTGTGTGTGCGTGCGTGCGTACGTGCGTGCGTGCATGAGTGTGTGTGTGTGTGTGTGTGTGTGTGTGTGCTGCATGCGTGTGTGAGTGTGTGTGTGTGCTGCATGCGTGCGAGCACTCCTGGCTAGACTGGAGCTCACTCAGTAGACCAGGCTGGCCTGGACTCACAGAGATCTACCTGCCTCTGCCTCCCAAGTGCTGGGGAAACCTTAAAAAAAAACACCCCAGGCAGCCAGCCTCCTTAGTTCTCATGAGATCTAAGGTATTATGAAAAGAGCAGATACTGTAAGGTCAGACATGACCTTGACTCCATGTGCATGTCCTTGCAGAGCCTTCCCAGGCCACCACATTCATTTACGGGAGAGGAAAGCCACCGGGGCTCACAGTGACCCCCAAGTCTTTAATGCACCCTCAATCAGCACTCCATTTTCAGGAACCCTGGGTGGCACTGCACATGCTCTCCTGCAGAGGGCGCTGCTCTTCAAATGGTACTTCCTGAGTCATGTTCTTCAATGTGCTGGCAATATTCTGCATGTGCCTCAGGCTTCCAATGTTCTCGGTGTTCACATCTGTAAAGGTGTGGGGGGGGGCATCTGTGATGCCTATAGTGTGGCAGAGAGTACTGAGAGAAGGACAGGGTAGTGCCTGGCTCCGAGGAGGGCTCTGGAGCTCCACTGGCTCATTCTTCCTTCTGCTGGCCAATCTTGCTACTGCGGGAAGGTGGGAGGCTCTTGTCTGTCTCTGCTTTCAGCTGTGTGTCCTGTCAGGACAGGTTGCTGGGACAGCGATGACCACAACAGCAAGGGAGCTAGAAGGAAGAAGGTTCCTCACAGACTGCCCGTGAAGCACGAAGATGGAAAGAAGAGGGAAGAAAATGGAAGAGGTATGCACAGGCAAAGCATAAATGCTAGAGCCTAGACTAGGGAGTTTGCAGTGGGGAGGGTCCCAGCTGGGGAGCAGGGACAGCAGTGCCCATAATCCTACAGAGCCGGGAGTGACCATCAGTGAACCTCAGGGTCTGATGAGTAGGTAGCATGCAAATCTTCAGGTTTGTCCCAAGGAACATAGGAAGTGGTGGTGGCAGCAAGTTGTGTGTGTGTGTGTGGGGGGGGGTGTTTTCCATTTGTCCACACAGTATTTCTGCATATTCGTTCATGTGTGTGAATGTGCACACTGAGTGTACTTGTGTGGCTTTCCCCATGGAAATGTGAACGGCTATTCACCCCAGAAAGAACAGCAACAACAGCAGAGAGCACTTCATCCAAGCCTGGCTGAGTGAGCCAGTGGGTTTATTAGAGTTGCTCACAGAGCATGTGTGACTCAGAGGCAGCTGCCTCCCTCGAAACCCTCCTTAGCATGGTGAGCACCTGGGGAAGCTGCACCTCTGTAGCTTGGCAGCTCAGAGTCTGCTCTCCCCTGCCATCTTACTGTTCACACAAGGTTGTGGTGGAGGCTTGTGAACTCTGTAAGTTTCAGGGCCTTTCTGAACTTTGTGAGTTTCCATCTTGCCTTCAGTGGGAATGATTTCAGCTGGGAGGAAGTTACACCCAGCAGTACTTGCAGCAGAGGATGTCCTGTGTGTCTCGCTGTGGGGCTTGCCACATGCGGTGTGTGCGCCTGCGTGCATCGTGTGCTGTGTCTGTGTGCATCATGTGCTGTGTGTACCTACATGCATCATGTGCTGTGTGTATCTGCATGCAGGCTTGCTCTCCCTCCAGTTGGCAAGAAGTTCAGTCTCTGAGGGAAGGCCATAAAGTCGTCATGAAAACAGCCTAGTGCTATGTTAGTGTGCTGTCTGGGGTGAGGCATTGGCTCACATCTCCTTGGGAAAGGCCCGTATTCAAGTCCATGTCTAGAGCAGTGCAATCTAGACTGATCCTTACACCCTCTGTCCTGATGGCTCCCTGAAACCCCAAACCACCAACCCAGCTCTGACTGGACAAAAAAACAGCATCCAACACACACTATGCCCTTGACCTTGGCTAAGGAAGGTGCCAAGTTATAACTGACAGATAACCACCCTCTGCCTTTAGTTATCTCTTGAAAATTGCATTTTGAAAGGAAATATCTGATATGTATGTATGTATGTATGTATGTATGTGTATGTATGTATGTATATTTTTTGGATGGCTAGATGGGAGACCTTGAATGGAGCCTCAGGTCTGTCATGAGTGTCACTTACTCTCCATCAAAGGATGAAAGACTCTGCCTTCCGTGCAGGGTGCCTTCCTTGCTCAGAGGAGTTCTGTGTTCTGTCTGCTCAGGACCTGACACCCACCAGGGACTCCTCTCAGTGACGCGCAGCCTCCCCAGTTCACTCAGACATTCACGGCTCCCTTTATCTGTTGTTCCTAAAGCACCTCCTCTCCCCCCTGCTGGAGGGCTGCCAATTCCAACTGCAGACTGAGCCCAGCTCTCTGTCCCTCAGCACCATGTGCAGATACAGAGAGCTCTGAGCGAGGCGTGAGTTGCCAGGCAGGTCAAAGGCCAGAGGCACACCTACCCTTGCTCTGGCTGGAGGCTGAGTGGGTCCACACCACAGCTGGACAAAGGCCCTTCCTCCTCTCTTCTTCCTTCCCTCTGGTCTGCTTCCTCCCTTCCTTCTTTCTTCTTTTCTTCCTGTTATCCCTCCCTCCTTCTCTTTCTATTCCTTTCTTCCTACCTCCATTCCTTCTGTCCTTCCCTTCTCCCCTCCCTTCCTCCCTCTTTCCCTCAATTCCTTCCTCTCTCTTCTTCCCCATTTTCTCCTCCTCTCCTTCCTTCCCCCTGCCCTCCCTCTCTCCCTTTCTGTTTTCCTCTCTCTCTCTCTTCTTACTTCCTTCTTTTCTTCCATTAGACAGCTTTTTCCAGGTGGACAGAAAACACCCCAGCGAGAGCATGGGTGGTGAGGGTGTCACTGACAGGGTTAGCTATTTACAGAAGCATGGTTGGCTCAAGGCAACTGCACCATTGGCAAGTCCAGCCACAGTATATATGGGCAGCAGTCACTCAGTCATCCTTCTACCTCTGATATAAGCTTAGAGTGGGGCCTCATGAAGGCTTCCTCCAGTCTCATGATGTTTCCTGATGTGGTCACAGATGCTCTGATAACCTCAGAGGATGTCTCTGCAGAGTTCATCTCCCTTCCACAGGCAGGAGTGTGCTGCACTTGGGACTCAGGGTGCCAGGCACTGGCCATCTGTGACACCGGAGACTTCCAGAGAGTCCAGGAGGACAAACTGTTCCAAAGCAACACAGGTCCCTGCCCTTGGGACTTCAGCCCATCTGGGGACGCAGGCACTTCGTCCATGTAGTGGGCATACACAATAGACACACTCAGAACCACGTGGCTTGCCTCAATCACACCTCAAGCATCGGTCCCAGAGTGACATGGGCTGGGTGTGGAGGCCTGCGGGTCCCACCAGGTTCTTCCCTCTCTTGCTTCCTTTGTTCCTGATGTCCCTTCCCTCATGGGGCTCACGGGGCAATGGGGACTTAGAGTCAGGCCTTCCAGCTCGAGGCCGTCTTTCACTGACCGTTAGCTGGTGGACTTGGAGGAGGGGCTTTGCTAACTAGACAGTGCTCATAGACTCTAACCTACACTCCCTAAGCACGAGGAGTCCTTGCGTGCATTTGCTGAGAGCTCACCCTGAGCACATGTCACTCACCATCACTGTAGCCCATCTACAGGCGAGGAGACTGAGGCTGTGCGGTACCCTGTGGCATCCCCAGGGCTGGGCAACTAGGCACCTGTGCTCTAGGAATGGCCATATGGAGCTAGACTTCACCCCTGTCTGTCAGTCCTCCATGGGCTCACACAGGCGTTCTGTCTTCCCCACCGTGCGAGCTTCACTCATGATTCCTGTTGCCTTGCTTTTCTCTCTCTCTCTCTCTCTCTCTCTCTCTCTCTCTCTCTCTCTGTAACGTGGTGTCTTTAATGGCACCAGCTCATGAAGGGTGATGGACAGCAGAAAGAAAGGACACAGGACCCCTGATGCCTTGGAACTCCAGGCAGGCTGGCACCCCAGTGTCCCTGGGCACAGTTCTCCAGCATGCTCATCTGGTGCCAGCAGGCAGATGGGTTTGTTGGCCAGTCTCACCAGCCTGCCAACTGGCTCTGAGCACCTGGTGGTTGGCACCTCAGCCACTGGGATGGGCCACGGACCTGCCTACCACAGGCATGAGGCTGGCAGTACGGAGCAGGTGGGCTGGCCGCTCCATTGGCTGTCCATGGAGCTGCCAGCTGGCTTTACCATGCCCGGTGCCTGGGCATGTCTAAGCTGGTGCCATGAGCAGGATGCTGGTGTGTTGGCTTTGGGGGATGGGCAGCTGGCATGGAAGCAGCCACAGCAGCTTCCTGGCTCCTCCCAGTCGGCCTGTCAAATGTCCCTGGGTCTGGACTTTAGGGACTGAAGCCAAGTTCTACCAGGCTGACATACAGGAGAGGAGATCAGCTGTGCTTGGGAATTTGCCTTGGTTTGCACAAGGGTTGGATTCCGGGGGTGGGGAGGGCAACTCACATCCTCGTCATTGAATCTAGCACTCCAATGTCACTTCTCTACAGAGCTGTCAGAGAAGCCGTGTCCCCAGCCGGCTCTGCCAGGTCCCCTTTGCCCCTGGTCACCTGGCAGCCTGTTCCTTTTTCAGTTCAGTTATTTAAATACTCCCTTGGACAACAGAGGCCCAGGCCATGGATGCTCTGTGGAAACCCAGGGGATAGGTAGTCCAGCCCAGCATGGGATCGCCACCACCTCTCCTTCTCTCTCACTCTGAAAAGCATCAGTCCCTAGTGTCCAGGAGAAGCCAAGGCACCCAACAAAAACACATGGTGAGGATGCTCCTAATTTGCTCAGTGCACAGTCTAGGCATTCCTGGAAATATGGTGGCTTGCCCACGAATGCACATCACTGCCTTGTGTCACTGAAAGGGCAGGGGGGTGAAAGAAAGAAAGAGAGAAAGAGAAAAAGAAAGAAAGAAAGAAAGAAAGGAAAGAAGGAAGGAAGGAAGGAAGGAAGGAAGGAAGGAAGGAAGGAAGGAAGGAGGAAGGAAGGAAGGAAGGAAGGAAGGAAAGAAAGAAAGAAAGAAAGAAAGAAAGAAAGAAAGAAAGAAAGAAAGAAAGAAAGAAAGAAATTTTAGGTCAAAGTCACTGAGTTAAGCAGTTGTTATGCATATTCAAGGCCCCCTGTGGGTTCAGCCTTCAATACTGAGACTAAAGGAGAAAAGGAGGGCAGAGGAGAGAGTTGAGGATGGAGAGAGGATAGACAGGGTGGAGGAACTTTATGAACTGAGGCTGACACTGTCTGTACAGTTATAGTATTAACATTGTCCCCTTAAAAGGCATCCATGTTCTTACTACTTAAACTGGAAGAGAGGACCCTATTAGGAGATAGAGCATTTGACAACAGTGCAATGACCTTCAGGTACCCAGGGTTGGCCCTCATCAGTATAACTGTGTCCTTTTAAAAAGAACACTTTGATCTGTAGGCACACACAGAGGGAGTGGGGCGTGTGAAAACCATCAAGACCACTGTGGGGGTGGGAGCTGTCCCTCCCAGCCCTAGGCGGAGCCATCAGGCTTCCCCCCATGTAGGACTGTCTTGGTTAGGGTTCCGTTGCTGTGAAGAGACACCACGACCAAGGCAGCTCTTATAAAGGAAAATATATCATTGAGGCTGCCTTACAGTTCCGGAGGTTCAGTCCGTTATCCTCATGGCTGGAAGCATGGCAGTGTGCAGGCAGATGTGGTGCTGGAAGAGCTGAGAGTTCTCCATCTTGATGTGAATGCAGCCAGGAGGAGGCTGGATTCCACACTGGGCAGAGCATGAGAATTGGAGACCTCAAAGCCTGCCTCCACAGTGACACACTCCCTCCAACAAAGCCACACCTACCCCAATAAGGCCATGCCTCCTAATAGTGCCACTCCCTATGGGCCAAGCATTCAAACACATGAATCTTTTAGGGCCAAACCTATTCAAACCTCCACAAGGACCTTCCCATACACCCTGTCCCTCCAAGCCCCTGCTCACGGTATTCTGTTCTGCAGCCCCGGCTGGGAAAGCATGCTGTCTTCCGGATATGGCCAGTGGTCACCCCAGGTTTCCTAAGGGACTCTGGACAGCGCTGCTTACATCAGCACCATCAACATCACATCCTTTCAACATCCAGCTTTGGAGGCAAGCTGAGAAGACATAGCTCCAGAGCCATCCTCAGCAGAAAAGCTGCTCACCCCTGCAGTCTCCAGCTGGAAAGCAGAGTAAAGCACAAGCACAAAAGGCTGAGTTCCATCCCAAAAAGCCTGGCAGGAGGCAGAGTGCAGTGTCCTGGGCTTTTAACCCAGCTGGGGACAGCTGAATGTCTGGGGCTCTCTGGCCAGCCTCTTTGGCAAGTCTCTGGCCAGTGAGAGGCCCTGTCTGAAAAGCCAAGTGGACAGTTTGCCTGAGTAATAGTCAGCCTCCACACACATGTGTGAGTGGACACACTTATGTATCTGCATGTGTGCATGTGCGCGCGCACACACACACACACACACTCACACTCAGGAGTAGGATTTGAACTGTGGATTCTGTGTTTGCAGTTATGCCTCCACCTATAGATACTCTACCCTGGCAGTATGCATACCACCTCCTCTGCACACAGGGCACACAGTAGGTGCTCAATAAATGTCAGCCAGGCCAGAGGATTCTTTTGTCTCCTTCCCTCTTACTTATTTGTATTTTTCACACTTTCAACCGGAGTGTGTGGTGTTTTTCTCTGAGAGACAAAATGCTAGTTAGGTTTTTCTTAGATTTTAGGTGTGGAAGACACGTGCCAGGAGAATAAACTCAAGTGTGGGAGAGCGGTAGACGGCTTTGGACTGAAGCTTTCTGCCGGTAACTCAGTGCAGGTTTCCCTCTTTCTCCTGGATCACAGGACAGTGTCTCCAGAATTCAGAACCCCTAAACATGAGCTGCAGGGACCTTGGAGGCCCAAGTCTTCCGATGAGGAAACTGAGGCCCAGAGAGGGCCAGCCCAGGAGCCCAGTGCAGAGAAGGCACAGCCCAGGCTCACTGTGTCATTCTTTCTACCTCGTGTGGCCCCGCCTCACAGAGCGTTGGGAGCATTGATTGGCTCCAGGAAGCAGCTGAGGTTCTTAAAGCAAAACTCCATCGTCTGGCTAACTGGAGCAGACATGCCAGGGACAATATGCAGGGACAGGAAGGTCTGAATCTTAGAGTTTCTATTGTTATGATGAAACACCATAACCAAAAGCCACTTGGGGAGAAAAGGGTTTATTTGGTTGACACTTCCATGTTGCTGTCCATCACTGAAGGAAGTCAGGGCAGGGACGCAAACAGGTCAGAAACCCGGAGGCAAGAGCTGACATAGAGTCCATGGAGGGGTGTTCTTTGCCTGTTTGCCCTTGCCTTGCTGGCAAGTCCATTTCTTTGCTGGCACTAGAGTGATCTCAGCGTGTACTGAAGACCAGTTGAAACACCCAGCCTCTTGGACTGAGCAACTACTGAGTTCTTAGACTTGTGTGTCACAGCCATCTGCCATCCATTGCTGGACTAGCTTGACTGCAGCCTGTGGGTCATTCTGATAAACCCCCTTTCTCTCTCTAGAGGGAGATTCATTGTGTAAAGTTCTGTTACTCTAGAGAACCCCGACTAATACCGTGTGCCTTCCCCTGAGAGATGTACAGCTGGCCACCGGACCACACAGGGCTGCCGTTCCCTCCCTGGACAGGTGTTAACCATTATTATTATTATTATTTTGTTGTGTTTTGCAATCTTGAGATAGAGTCTTAAAGTGTCCCAGGCTGGTCTTGCACTTGCTAAACAGCCGAGAATGACCTTGAATTTCTGATCCTCCTGCCTCTACTTCCTCAGTGCTCTGATCATAGGCATGCACCATGCACCTGCCTTATACAATGCTGGTCATCAAACCAGAGGTTTCACGTATTCTAGGCAAGTCATCTGTCAACGGAGCCTTACCCTCAGCCCTGTCTTTGGCGAAGGACAAATGCAATGGGAACAAGGGCCATCTCCCAGTAGCTCAACCACTTCCTCTCTAGATCTGAGAGGACTTTACCACTAACCGCTAAGAGGGAAGCAGAATGACGGACTGCAGGCTGATGATGAGGGCGTGGCTTCCCTGAGCCCTCTGCTTTCAGAGGCTGGCAGCCTGTGTTTCCTGCAGCGTGGGCTATCCCTGGCTTCCTAACAAAACAACCGCTCCCCCCGGACCATAACTACAAGCATCCCATGGTGCAGAGGGGGAAACTGAGACTCAGACGGAAGCTAGCAATTACCTGAAGTCCCGGAGTCAGCGGAGCTGAGTGTGCATGGCTGCCACATTAGCCTGTCACCTTCCACGTGACCTTGAGAAAAGCCCGCTGGCATCTGCCCTGCCCACCCTGAGTCCTGTGGGAGCAGGACCTCTCAATATCCATCCACACCCTCTCTCCACCACCTCCGCATCCTGCAACTCCCCAGTCATGTATAAAACATTCCCAGCCACCACTTATTCCTCATGCATTTTCCATGAGTCCGAGCTCGAGTTAAAACATATAAACATAAAAATACCAAGAAGCACTTTTTTTTAAAGGCCATGTTTCAAAAAATACCAAGAGACTCATTTCTGTGTGTCCTCCTCCCTAGCCCAGCCCCCCTAGCCCCCCGGTCGGCTCTGCTCCTGCCCCTCCTCGCCTGTGTTCCCCTGGCCTCTGTTAACATTGCCTTGCTCTTTTTTCATCTTCATCCCACCATCCTCTTCATCTTTCTCTCCTTCCTTCTTCCTCTTTCTTTTCTACCCCCTCTCCATCACCTCTCCCCTTCCCCTCTTGCTCCCCTCCTTCCTCTTTCTCTATATCATTCTCGGGTGAAATGCAAATCATTTTTGTACCTGTTCCTCTGACCAAAGAGTCTCAAAAGTTGCAGAACTGAAAATTCCCAAAATGCTGACAATTTGGTGTCCTGGAGAACAGGGCTTTGCCCGCAAGTATGTGAACTGGCACAGCCTCCGTGGAGATTTCCGGACAGTCCCGGCTCACAACGTGCGAAGTCTTCCTTGGAGCAGGGCAGGTTCATCCTTTCAGACGTGCCCAGGAGCTGCAGTGCCAGCTCAGGTCGTGAGAGCCAAGTAGCTCCAATCCCAGTTACTGTGTCCAAGAGAGCCAGATTCCAGTGTGGTCACGGGCTGCAGCAGCACCTGGAAATCCTAAAATGAACGACAGAGGCAGGTGTGGGTGGTAGCACAGGCCTGAAGCCCAAGCTGTTTAGGAGACTGGTGGAAAAGGGCTCCAGGCCTGGACTACAGAGGGAAACCGTATTCTTCTAAAGCTATGCTGATGACATTATTAGTCTCCAGATTTAATATTTTACTGAAAGGAAGAATATAAAAGTTTGTTCAACGACCATAGAGAACACAAGTATCTGACATTGTGTGTGCCTCTGGAAGTCAGGGGTGGCCGGCCTCTGGGAGGGCACAGGCCCTCCCTAACTGCCAAAATGGTTCAGACAGAGGGCCTACCCTGCTGGTGATCAAAGCAGCCCATCCTATGGGAGTTTGACCTTTTAAAAAAAAATAAGACATGTGCTGCTGCTTAATGACTATTATTAATGAATATTATCTTTTCACAGGCCACTCCACACGTTGTTTCACTGTTATTATTAATTACTGCTGCCTCGATCAGGGGCACCGATTCCAGTGTTTGTACTCTTGTTGGTTAAAGTAGAGGCAAGCATTTCCCCACAGAACTAGTCCCAGGCCCCACAGAAACTGCCATGTCCAGAACAGCCAAGCACCTTGGAGAGTCTGGCATGGCCTGTCTGGGGAGGCTCTGCAGCCACCAGTTCCCACAATGCACCTCTTCTGAGGCTGGATCACCTCTTCCCCGTGTCACTTCTAACTATAATGATTCTGGTTAGCTCAGCCCTGGCCCTGATAACCGACAGCATGCAAGCTGGACCCAAGCTTCTGGGAAGAGCCAGCTGAGAACCCCGGGAGTGGACCTGCCCAAGGAGGCCATCAAACACCACAGCACCCTTGGGTCTCTACCAAAGGCCTTTATTTGTGTTTTTCTTCTTTACTGCCCTCCTCCAGGGAAGGAAGGAAAACAGGGCCAGCTCTCCCGCCTCAACTGTGTGGGTGTGAGCCCTGGAAGGCTCAAGAAAAGCCTGCTTATTTCCATTGAAGAGAGGCGCAGATCAGGGAACTTCGGCCCTATTAGTTAAATAATGGTGCTTAAAAATGCACCGAGTTTAGCCACCTCCTTCCCCTAGAAAAATCCAGACTTTTTTCTATTGAGTATACTTTTTCCCTTGTCCATGAATATTAATGTCCCTCTCAGAAAGATCTACTTGAAAAAAAAAAAAAAAAAAAAAAACAAGAATGAATTAAGTACCTGCAGGTTTTTCTAATTCCTCTTTTTGGTGACACGCCGTCATTACATCAAATTACTGAGATGGGCCCGCTCTTTCTCTCTCCCTCTCTATTTTTTTTTTCTTTTTGGGTGAAAATTATGGAATATAAAGTATATGTAAATGGAGCAAAGAAAGAGGAAAAAAAAAAAACCTGTGAAGGAAGACTGGGGACGGGAAACATTGGGTATTCAGACCTCGTAGCAGCCAGCCAATTAATCAAGACGAGCACGAGGAGGCTGCAGAAGGGATGAGTTCGCCCTTCATGTTGATGGGGCCGGCGCGGGGCAAACGCTACGGCACCTGAACTCACGGTTAGGCGTGCAGAAAGGGATCATGGGAATATCTTGCAGTCTTTGTCTTCCCGGTGAAGGATGGAAAATGTCAAGCTGTTGTTTGGCTGGATGGAGGGGGGCAGGGTGGGGGGGAGAGGCAAGAGCTACGGGCTGGAGAGCCAGGGTTTAACTCTTTGAGGACCCCTCTGCCTCCCCTCACTCCCAAGCCCCCTTACCTCTACCTTCAGCTCCTTGCCCCCCGCCCCCGCCCCAGCTCCCACTCCCCAGAACAGCTGTGGGAACTCTGCTTGCAAACAGCAAGTGAGAAGGGGCTGACTGATGGTGACTGGGGCAGACAGTGGTGTGTGTGTGTGTGTGTGTGTGTGTGTGTGTGTGTGTGTGTGTGTGTATGCACACATACATGTCAGAGGAGCAAGATAAGAGGAATTCTGTCTCCCCCAGACACGGTCTTTGTTCATTCTGGAGTGTGTCTGCCCCTTCTCTCTCCAGCCGATCGTGTCCCCTTGGAGGTAGAGGGCCTTAAAATCTGACAGCAGCTGCCAGGAGGGCAGTGGTATGAGCAGGCACTGAGACTGGTGTGGCTCCGGGCTTGCTTTGCAAGTACCCAGCCTGCCCACAAAAGCAGCTAGTGAGTACCCTGAATCAAGGTGTAGCCTTGCAGGGCCTGCCATTCATGGGCCTGTGCGCCAGGGCTCCTCAGCTGGGTCTGACGCTCGTAACAGTGACGATGGTCTGAACCACAGGAATCACAGTTTTCCAACCTTGTCAGCTAACCCCTACCTCAAGCCCCTTCAAGTCCCCCACGGCCTCACCCTTTCTAGGTACTGGCAGATCGATGGTCCCAAGGACAGCTGCACCAAACATCTGCCAACTGGTGTGTGGTTCTCCCAAGCTGTACTGGGACTGGCTTGGAGGCCCCAAGGATGCACTCTGCAGAGAAGGATGCCAAGGGCAGAGATGTGGTAAGGGACCCAAGGCACATCTCCAGGACAGGCACAAGTTGTTGTCTTTTCTGGGGATGGGTGACAGATAGACAGCGCCTTAGGCCCTGGCCCACCTGCCTCTCCAAGCCAGCTGTACCCACCCCACCCCACCCCACCCCAAGGCTCACCTAAATCCTATTCCAGGCATGATCCACTGTGAATCTTCCAGAGAACTTAGTACAATCGCACAGGCTGTCAGTTTCTCTCTCTCCCCTGCGTAGTTCCTTTGCCCTCTGATGTCTGAGAAATCATGCTCTGACTCCCATCTGCTGTTCCTGCCTGAGTCAGCCAGGTAGTGTCTGCCTCACAGAGGGAAGGCAGGGAAGGCGCAGACTTGCTCTGGCCTTCTCATACTCACATACGTGACTGGTGACTGCAGACACCAGAGAGGCTAGGAGCCTTAGCCCAAGACACACAGCCATTGGGAAGCAGGACCCACTCAGCTGGAGCAGCTGCTACCTCCAGCTGCTGACCCCACCCCCGGAAGCTGTGCCCGCCGCTTGGGGCGCCTGTGGAAGCAGATCCTCAGCCCCGCCCCACAATGCTCATTCAGAAGTTTTTAAGGGAACCCCCCAAATTAATTTGTACTTCTAACCAGGTCCCAGAGATGCTGATGGTGTAAATTAAGGAGCCCTCAGGAGCCCTTCTGGCTATGCCTATGCCTAGCTTTGACTAAGAAGTCAGTTTGTAGGGGCCTGGGGTGCAGGCCTGTTGTCATAGATACCTGCTAGGCTGAGGCAGGAGGATTCCTTGGACTACAAAGTGAGTTCAAGTCCAGCTTGTGAAACTATGTAAAGTCTATCTCAAAACCTGTATCCCTGGATTTACTTCCCAATCGCACATAGGAAGAGGGGTGGGGGCAGGGAAGGGAGAGGAGAGGAAAGTATGGGAAACTAAAGATAACTCAGACACTAGCCAATGGCCCAAGTGAGAAGGTGTCTTGTCACCCAGCACCCTCCTTTCTCCAAGGGTTGCTGCAAGGGATTGTTGTAACGACCCCATCCATTATCTGTCCCTGACCATTCATGAGTCTGTGCTGCTTCCCTGCATCATTAATTACATCCTCAAAAGGTTAAGGCCCTGCCGGTCCTGACAAGACTCCAAGCAGGATGTGGGGGATCCTGCAGACAGGTGACATCCTGCCTCTTTCCACAGTGGTGGGTGCCTCTTCATCCAGAGAAAGGTAGGCAGGGTCTCAGCAAGCCGGGCCTGAACAAGATTCGTAGCCAAGGCCACCTGCTCAGAGCCCACTGAGGAGCTGACTGACTCCCTCACGGTTGGCTGCCCTGGGGGAAATTGTATTTGTTAATGGGCTTTGGAAAATCAATTCTAAGATGCAAAATTGAAAGTAAAAGGCCCAAAGTCCCCGTCCCTGAGACAGCACTGAAGGCCCCTATTTCTCTCTTCAGCTCTCTTCCTCCCCCACCTCTTCCCTCCCCCTATCCTTCTCCCTCCTCTCTCCTTACTCAGTCTTTACACTCTCATTTTTCCTTCCTTCACCTTCTACGTTTTCCTTTCAGCCTCCTCCCACCCCAGGCCTCTATCCCACAAGGCTCTAGAACTGGACAGAGCTCTCTACAGGAAAGCAGGGAAAGAAAGGCCAGAATGGCCATCCAGACACCAAAGAGGAGTCAAGGCAGGTGACAAATGCCAGATGCAGAGGCATCCATCTCTGCACCCCTCCCCTGAAAGTGCCTGCCTGGAAGTGGGAGGGTGGAGGGCCTGGCCATGGTGAGTTGGGATGGACTTCAGGAGACTTACTCTAGCATTTAAGTTCCGACTAGACCCTGCAAGGAACAGGGAGCCATGGAAGGTGCTAGGTAGAGCAAAGACTCATTTTTGCCTCTCAGGGAGAATTTAAATGGTAGTGAGGGTCAGAAGAAGGGACATAGGCTTGATGCAGGGCACTGTCCCAACCATCTACTATTAAAGGGATGCTTAGAGAAGGGCAATGAGGAGAGCACGGGAGGAGAGGCCTTCCACATACTCTGTCTGAACACACACACACACACACACACACACACACACACACACACATATATACATATACATATGTATTCAAATATTTTCATGCTCAGGATCTTTTGACTGCTGTCTCTAGACCCACCCTGGGTTCTAGAACTTTCAATGGTGATGGAACTTTCAGTGGTTATGACTGTGGTTCTTTGGGCCCTTGAAGAAGGTGTTTCATGTGCACAGGGAATGAGGTGCGGTGGGAGGGGTCAAATTTAAGTTCCAGGTGTGTGGTCTGTGGGAGAGCACACATTTTGACGTTTTGACAGGGGTGTGCCTGTTGAGATACATTCTTGCTTCCGAGGCAACCTCCCGGTGGTGGTCTGGGTGAGATGCCTCCTATAGTCTCAGGCATTTGAGCATCTGGTCCCCAATTAATGACACGTTCGGGAGAAGGGGGCGTGTAGGAGGTGTAGAAGGAAGAATGTGACGTGGGGCAGGCTTTGAGGTTCAAAACCTTTAACAATTGCAATACAGCGTGCTCCCCTTGCTTCCTGTGTGTGCTTTAAGATAGGAGCTGCCACAGAGACCATTACAGAAAGCCACAGCCGAAGTGCAGAATTGCAAGGCTCAGAGGACCCTGTGGAAGAAGCGGCAGAGAGACGGTCAGAGCCAGAGGACCAGGAAGTCTGTTGTGAGATCGTGTCTCCTAGTAATGTGGGATGCTTACACCCATAAAATCTCATAAACGTGAGCGCCTAGATGTGAGCTGGACAGGGACAAGAGCAATATGCGTGCAAGGTAGACAGGAAAGGCCTCAGCCCTACACAAAGAGCGACAGGCAACACAGGAAGGCTGAGACTGGGAGAAACGGTCTTCCTCATCTTGTCGGTTGGTTATCCAATACGAGGTGGTCAGCCCTTAACACCTACAAGGAACATCAGACAGAGTGAGCAAGATCTATTCAGAAACGTGTGTGTGTGTGTGTGTGTGTGTGTGTGTGTGTGTGTGTGTGTGACAACAATTAATGAAAAAAGACGCTGTGGATTGGAAAGAATAGAGATGGGTACACAAGAAAAACTGGATGGAAAAAGGAAAGGGAGAAATGAGGCAATTATATTATAACCTCAAAAGAAAGAGAGAAAAAAATACCAATCTATTCAAAAAAAAAAAAAATCCACCAAAGATTCTGTGGATTCAGCACTAACAAATACTCAGCCACAAGCTAATTCTTTAAACAAGAATATCCTTCTCATTAATATATAAATTTGATTTTATCTTTAATAAATAGTAAAATTACACAGAAACAAAAAAAACTGCTATAAAATAAAATCCTTCTTGATTCAATGCATATAATGTGGCTCTTGATTTCTGCTCCAGCCTCCATGCCTCCCTACAGCCATGGTCCCCACAAGGATGGGCTCTTACTACCCTGGAACTCTAAGCCAAACATAATCTTCCTTCTATAAGTTGCCCTAGCTGTTGTGTCTACAACAATAGAAAAGTGACCCATACCCACCCCTGTTACAAGAGAAGAAGAGAACGAATAAAGAATGTAGGAAGAAAGGGAAGGAGAGGGGGAGAAGGAGAAAAAAGATGGATAAGTAGGCGGAAGTAAAGGATGGAAAGAAGAAGGGAAAGAAGGGAGGGAGAAAGGAAGGGATGGAGGGAGAAGAAATACGGGGCGTAGTATTGTTGTCTGGACAGATAGACAGAATTAAGGATGGATGGATGGATGGATGGATGGATGGATGGATGGATGGATGGATGAATGGGATGAAGGAGGGAAGATGAATGAATAAGAGGGGAATGGGTGGATACATGTACAAATACAGAAAATATACTCCAAGCTCATATCTGCTCCATCAACTACATGTTGAATGATCTGAGATGAAATATTTCACATCTGAGAGCTGCTGTCTTCTCGTCTCTAAAATGGGAGCAATGATGGTGCTAACCTCAGTGGTCGGATGAGCTGACAGAGACGGGACACACCGGTGGGACAGCACTGCCTCCTCCACACGAGCTGAGCAGCCGACTAAATGAAGCCTCAGCCTCTGGTGCTCTCTACACATGTTTGATCAATAAAGTAAAACACCAAGGAAGTGACTTGTGACAGTCCCCGCCTTGGGAGGGTTGATAACATTCTGAGGATAATCGGAAAGGCGTGCATTTGCAGAATGAATGAGGGTGAGTGAACTTGTCCAGCTCAGGGCCAGCGTGGCATGTGCTCAGCGTGTTCAGGTCCCGTAACCAGCTCCTGCCTGGGATCAACAGAGTCAAGAGCAGCTCAAAAGGAAGCTGACCTCCAACGTCTGCAGTCCTCATAACTGGGAATGACGGTCTGTGTCTACCCTGTGAGGTAGAGTCCATTGATAATCAAAGCCCCAAAGGGTTAGCTAACCTGTCAGGATTACACAGGAGCTGAGATTGAAACCTCAGGTCATCTATTGTCCTTATATCGTAGGGATGCTGTAGAATGTGTTGGGTGACGGAATGTGTTTAAGTGTAGAGAGAAGTGATGTGTGTGAAAATAGGTGCTGTGTGTGGTATGGCGGCGTGCTTTGAAAAGTGCTTTGAAAATACGTGGTCTAGCGCGTGTTTGTACATATATCAGTACATCTTATGGGGACACTATCCCAGAGTCCTGTGGATCAGTGTACTGATGGGCAAGAAAAGAACAGAATTCTTGAAGCGTCTCCCTGCTTCCATAACCAGGAGTCCCAGCACAGGGACTCCTCAACTCATACACCACACCTTGGCAGAGCTCTGGCATGCAGCTGGTACTTAATACATGTCCACCGGGAAGAAAGGAGCTTGTCCCACACATGCTCTGTCATGTTCTTACTCTTCAGAAGAAAAAAAAAAGCTCCTCAGTACTCAGTGTTCAAGGAAATACTTTTGAGGCTTTCAGAGAGCTGGTGGCTGCTGTGTGTGGCTCAGACAAAAAGGGGTGGGATGCTTGCAAAGGAAATGGCTGTGGAGGGAGTGGAGCTTTGGAGGGTGGTGGGGAAGTTCCCAGACATTTTTGGGTTCCAGGGTATTGTAAGAACATGGCTTCAACCCTGTGCCAGAGGGATCCCTGAGCAGGAAGTGAAAGGAGGGGTTTCAGTTTCCCCACATCTGGCCTTGCCCCTGTCCATCAGCAAAGTGATGGCCTCCATGCCTCCATGAGTCTCAACGATGAGGATGACATCCATGAGACCAGAGCTCCAGTTGCAGCCCGTCCTCTTGATACCCTTCAGTCTGGGGCTCCCACCACAGCTGCTGGCGATGACTCAGCAGGTGAAGTGGGCCAGATCCGGGTTCAGAGTTCAGATCTCCAGAACACACAAAAATCCTGGGTAGCGTGGTACCCACCTATAGTCCCAGAGCTTGTGAGGCAGAGACAGGATCCCTGGAGCAAGCTGGCCAGCTGGTCTAGCAGTTATTGGAGGCTTTGTTTGGGTTCAACTGAGAAACGGTGCTACAGTGACGTGATGGAGAGTGATGAAGGGAGACTCCCAACATTAATGAGCCTCAAGACTACACGCAGACATGCATGAGCATGCTTGAGTGAGTGCACATAGGTACACACACATGCACACACACACACTCAAACACAAAACACACAAACATATAAACACATACATTCAAACACAAAACACACACATACACAAAACATATAGCCTCTCTCTCTTTCTCAAACACAAATGCATTCAAAATATGAGGCCTGGCAGGAGTTCCTCAGGTCACTGGACTATTTCTTTGTCTCTTGACCTCCTGACCCCTACACTCATCCTGGTTGTCCCCCACCTCTGTGTGACACTATCATGGTCAGGTCACCTGATCCTGGAAATTGAACCTCTGAAGCAGCAAGCTAAGTAAACCTCTTTTCACCACAAGCATCCTGCCTTGGGTACTGTGTCACAGCACTAGAAAGCTGGCTGGGAGCCCAGACGGCACCCAGCACATGACATCCAGAACTGAGTCACATGCTGCCCCTGTCTGGATTCAGTCAGACCCTCAGCCAGGGACAAGTGAGGGCCCAGGGGTGAGGCAGGTGTCCAGATCCTGTGGGTAGACGCATAACAAGATGAGCACAATTCGTGGACCAGAACCCATCTAAACAAGGGCCTGGGGAAGAAGGTCCTGGCACTCTTCTCAGAGTTATTCATGGCCAGGTCAGGGCTGCCATCTGCACCAGCCTGACAGTGGGTCTCTGCACACAGGAGCTCAGCAGTCCAGCAGCTGGCACAAGCTTGTGGCCAGTCGGGAGCTGCAACCTGCATCATGGACGCTGACAAGCCTTGCTTGAGCTACTGCAGTGTGCTAGGACTCAGGGAGGAAGAGCAAACCCTCCCCTTCCTGCTGCTCAGTTTGCTTTCCCATGTAGCCGAGGCTGACTTTCTCGGGCATGGCATGGCACCACCCACAGTGAGCTGGGCTTTCCTAAATCAGTCAAGCAAATGCCCCACAGACACGCCCACAGGGAAAAATTCCTCGAGTGAGATTCCTTTTTCCCAACTCTGTCTAGGTCTGTGTCATGTACACAAAAACTGTGCCATTATGCCCTTGTCAACTCTGACATGAACACACCATTTCAACACCTTTTCCTTGCTCCCACGATCTCATGTTAATATCACAGTACAGAATCTAGTTCAACACTTTCAAAGCCCAATGTTTCTTTTAAACTATAGTCCCTTAACAATGCATAGGCCCCTTTACAATCCAAAATAAGTCATAAACTTTCTTATTGTAAGAGGGAAGAACCAGGGCATTTATAAGCAGATTGGAGCAAGACCAAAATCCAAGAGAGTAAAATGTTCAGTGTCCAACATCTGGAACTCACTCATGATCTTCTGGGCTCCAAAGGGTGTGTGTAGATGCACCTCTCCAGTTCTGCCCTGCACAGCATGCACAGCTTATGTCATAGAGTCGGGCCACCTCTATCCCACACCTGTCACTGTCCTACATGGTCACCCCACAGTCCCAGCATTTCCAATATGCTGTGTTCCCCACCACAACTAAGGCTGCACCGTCACCAACGGCCTCTCGGTCTCTCTTCATAGACTGTCTCCCAGCTTCAGCTCCTTCCCACTTCATGCCTATAAACCAGTACCGTGTGGGAGGCCCTTGCATGTCTCCAAGTTCACCCACAGCTTCACACACAACCTTGGCCTTCTCTGGACCACAGTTGTCCCCGTAAAGCACAGGTTTCTCTTCAGTGCTGCTGGCATCTTGTTAATCGTGGCTGACTCTTCAGTCCCAAGTGAGAAAAACCTCAGATTTTTTTCTTAATTGAAATAGATCACACAAATGGGCTTCAAAGGCTCTTTGAGGGAGCCGCTCCCCCTCAGAAACCTCACAAGCCCTCCATCATTTGTGCTGTTCTCTGCTTCATCTTCCAAGTTCACACGACAGCTTGTTAAGCTCTGCTCCCTTAGTATCCTCTCCAGGCCAAAGTTCTAAAGTCTTTCCACAATCCCGCCCCCCAAACCACACAGTCAGGCCACCGAAGAGAGGTGCGAGGGAAGCCTGGGCCAGCACAGGCAGACACCTGCCCCCTTCCATATCTGGCCCCTTCCATAGCTGGCCCAGCCCATCATTCAGCCCCCTCCTCAAACCGGACACTGTTTTCTTACTAGAATAAGAACAGGGGCTTCTTGGACATGAAACGGGCAATTCCAAATGGACAATTCTCTATAGCTACAAGGTGGAATATGGACCTGAGAGATGAAGCTGACATAGGGTGGACGCAAAAGAGGAAACTTCCTAATAAGCAGGGACCAGGCTGGCGCCAAGGTGAGGTGAGAGGCACAGAGAGGTGTCCATGATGTTCGTGTTGGAGACTGGGTGGCTGAACTTCTCAAGATAAAGGCTTGCTGCATCCAAGGCAGCTGCAGGGCTGGTGCCTCATGTCTGGTCTTGGACATGAGAACCCAGAGTTTTCTGGACAAGTCCAAGAGACAGAGCTGTCTCTCAGTAGGAGTCTGGGGGCTCTGTGGGGCAGGAGTGCTACTCAAGAAAGGACACTTGGCATCTCTCTTTGCAAAACACAGTTTTTGTCATCACCCCTTAAGGGCCAAGCTCTAGTGGAATCAAAGCCTCAGTGATGATGCTCAGCAGCTTATGAGGCACAGACCAAAGACCCAGCCAACCTCAAATACCAGTTGCACCACAGATGACAATCCTGTCCTGCTAATCAAGAGGGTAACACCAGAAATGCTGGAGACTAGGAATAGTTTCACGACAAGAATGGCCTGGGCTGGGTTCTTGGGGAATGTGAAGTTTCCTGTGGTAGGGTCATATGGGTGACAGTCTTCTGCTCACACTTCTGGATCCTGGCTTTAAATCTATCTCACACACAAAGTCTTCCCTGCACAGATCTTGCTGGGCTGTAGTGGCAGAGTGACTCGCAGGAGATGGTAGGACCTTGCTTTATCCAAAACCCCATCATTGGACAATTCAGGCACCGACCCCAAGGCTGGTGAAGGAGGGGGATTTGCATCCAGCACAGTTATGGGCCAAAATGTTGATAGTCTTCAGCTGTGTGCTTACAGTCCTCACCCTCTCTGAGAAGCAGGCAGTTGCTTTCCTGGTGTCCCAAGCACACCTCGGCCTGAATAATCTACATATTGAGTAGATATTATTCCAGTATGAATTGTTTCCATCTCGGTCCTGCTTGGTGTTGCAGTCTGGGAATTAGATTGATTTTTTTTTTAATTATCTGTGTAGTTAGGTAAAATATGTAAGTTTTATTTCAGGAGAATAAAATGAATGTCTTAAATAACCTCTCTGTCCTGGGCTAGTTCCTGGATTCATGGGGCAGTGTTGACCCTCAAGTATGACACAACGGACAGGATAGCCACACTCAGGGGACTGCCCTGAGGCCCACAAGGACTGTCCATGTTTCTCAGAGCATCCACAGAGGTGAATCTTTAAGAGCGTCCTCTGACTCAGTTTGTCAGTGCCTGCTGCGTAACAAGCATCCCTCACCTTGCGCTCCGAGGGGCCCAGAAACATCTCTTTCTCCCAGAGCCTATTAGTCTGCTGGACACCTCCTGCCCCCGCGACTCTGCAGACAGAATGTTGTGGACAGCAGAGTCCACGTGTCTAAGCTCTGCCTGTGGTTAGGAGAGCTTTGACGTCAGGTAGTCAAGGGCTTGTGTGGCCAAGGAACAAGGGAGAGCGTGGTAGCGTTTGGCCAGTGCTCAGCCACACCTTCCTGGTAAGGAAGTTGATCTGTCGTGGCCTTCTTGCCTAAGCTTAAGAAAGTCTGTTGGGCAAATGCTTTCACTTCAGAATATAAAATGGCACAAAAGTTGGGCACAGTGGCTCTCATCTTCAACCCTAACACCTGGGAAGCAGATACAGGAAGATGGCTGCTAGTTCTGGGCCAGGTAAGACCTTGTGTCAAAACAAACAACATGTACACACACACACAGAAACCCTTGTGGGGAAAGAGGGCAGGGATCCCGCACCCCACCTGTGTAACCTCTGTGTGGACAGCATACCTCAGACTCTCTGAGATTCTTATTCTTGAAACTTCACAAAGCAGCTGTCTGTTGACAGGTGATCAATAGTGGCTCAGAGAGGTTCAGAAACCATATCGTGATCACACAGGTGAGAAATCCTGGAGCTGATGTTCAAACTCCATCCCCAGGAGTGCGTAGCCAGTGTGCCTTCTCCTGTCAACACAACTTCAAGCACAGGTGTCTCCGAGTTTCTCCCACAAGTGCCCGACACTCGGCCTGGGCTCTACATCGACTTGAGCTGTTCTTGGTCATGGAAGATGAGCTGAGCGACAGGGACGTGTGACACTTGCTTAGCTGCGTGGCTCCGAGGGAGGCTCTGGGGCCATCCGTGTAGCATGTCTGCATGGCCAGTTTACACGGTTCTTCTGGTTATTGCTGTCTCTATCCCCTGGCCCGCACACTCAATTTCAATTCAAAGTTTGGCAGTGAAGGTGTCACGGCTAAAAAATGGAATGGCCTCCCTCCGAAATGAAATAATTTTGTTGTTCAGTTCCGAGCGATTTTGTAATTTCATGCTTGTGTATGATAATTTTATGCTGTCCTGCCTCACGTAACTCAGTTCTGGCAGATCCTGACAGGTGATAAATACAATCTTTTCCGCCCCGCATGCGACAGGCCGGTGCGAGGTGGGGGAGGGAAGGATGGCAATTTCACATCTGAGGCCAGAGCGCACCCGCAGCCTGTGGCGGCCCCATTCTTTCATAATTTCACGCCTGGATTCCAGCCGGCGCCACCTCTGTTGTGGCTGAAGGACCCAGGGGTCAAGGGAGCCTTCCGGAAAGTAGAATGGTATTGGGCAGGGGCCAGGGAACCGTGAGGGGAGGGAAGAGGAGAAAGTGGTGGCGGTGGGTCCGCCCTCCGCTGGGTCTACGGCCCTGATCATGGTGGCATTCTGCCCTCGGTACACACGGGAAATGGGTACTCTTAGCAGTTTTGTAAAGATGTAAATCGTCTTTACAAATCCATGAAGCCTTCCAAAGATGGTTGTTTCAGAGAGAGAAGAGAGAGAGAGAGATTGACTTCACAGCATTCATCACCAAGACCGTGTGTTTTTGATAACTGCTCCCTAGCAAAGGCCCTGAAAAAGCCTTGTCTTCTGGAGGGGTGGGGTGTCTGTGTGGCTGGTGGGGGAGTTAGGGAGTATGGGCCTGCACTACTGAACACCTGTGGCCTACACTGGCTGGCCCAGCCCCTCATTGGCCCGGCCCCTCATCCAGTCCCCCATTTCACTCAGGAAGCTCTTTCTTGTCTATGGTAAGAATAAGGAGCTTCCTGGGCGTCAGGGAAGTGGTATTTCCTATCAGAGACAATGTGTGAGCACCAGCTCTGTACCAGGATGGCCCAGGGAGCCGCCCATTGGCTCCTACTCTCCAGAGTCTCTAGGGAATGAAGGCTAAGAAAATGCATTTTATAGATGGCAAAACAGAGGCTGAGTTGACAGAGGTGCGGTATTCATCTCCTAGGGCACAGTAACAAATGACCATACACTGGACGGCTTCCCACTGAAAATGCACCCTCTCCCAGCCCCAGAGGCTGTACCCCTGGCAATAAGGAGTTGGGGGACTGGTTCTAGCCAGGAAGCTCTTGGGGAAGAGTCTCTTCGCCGAGTGTCTCCTGGCCCTGGACCTTGGTCAGCCTCCTTTGGTTGCTGTGCACCTCACTGTGGGCCCCACCTCCCTCCTCTCGGGGTCTGCCTCCCAACTTGCTTTCCTCTACCAGGGAACTTAGATTTAGTCCTAATCTTAACCAGGTTAATTTCACCCAAAGATTCTTGTCTTAATTCTATCTGCCAAACGGTCTTCCAGGGCCGTTTGCTCTTCAGCAGGGCCCAACTTGAGTCTTGTCAGCAGCTAGACTGCCTGTGTCTACTCCCTGCAACTGTGAATCTATAGGAGTGTCCAGCACAGTTGAGGTTGAACACCAACCCAGGGCTGAGGACACCTCAAAATGGAACAGAGCAGGAACCCCAATAGGAAGTGGCCACTGAGAAGCATGCTTCGGAGGGCCTGAGCACATGGCTGCAAACCCGCCTAAGCCCTTCCCCAGGACAGCGTTCTTCTCGAAGCTCTTTCATGGGAGGGAGGCAGGGTTGTGGTCAGCCGTGGACTCCCGATACTTACAGGAGGGAGGTCCCAGACCGTGCAGAGACCATTCAGTCAGGCCACCACTGACTCAGAGAGATCTGAAGAGATTCAGTGGCCTGTCCAAAGTTACAGAGTCCTTGCAGACTCTGAAGTGAAAGAACGGGGAGTCCATCCAAGAGACCCAGGAGAGGGCTGCACACACACACATGCGCAAATGCACACACACAGTCTTGCACTCACACACATGCATACTCACACACGCGCGCAAACAAACAGGCACACATCAGGCACACATATACTCATGCACATGTTTGTGAACACACATACACACGCTTGCACACACACACACACACATATGAACCCAGGCACACACACACATCCTTGTCTCAGCCGTGCCTCTACAGGATAGCTCCACCCACACATGAGCAAAAACAACCCTTCATCTTCCAGGACTCACAGGTGGGTACTGCAGATGCCATTCCGAGGAGAAGGATGGAGCCCAGCACCTGCACCACATTGCCAAGCAGGCCAGCCTCAAAGGCGGCAAGCCTCCCTCACCATCTCCTGTCACATGACTCTCCGGGGTCAGTGTTTCCGTCTGGAAAGGTAAGGAACAAGGGCCACCTGACTGGGCTACACACAGACGGGTCCTGAGGGTCTCAAGGGAGGTTGTGAAGAAGCACCTCCCCAAGCTGCAAGTGTGTTGGTGGACAGAACGTGATCCGTTTTAGCTCGAAGCCCCAGACACTGCTCCCTGTGTGACTGCCCACCCTGCTCTTCACCTGGGAAACCCTGCTCTGTCCCACAAGACCACAGGGAAATGCTTCCTCCAGGAAGACCTCCCATTGCCTCCCACCTAAACAAAGCCCCTGCTGTCCATACACATCACTCATCTCCAAGCTGACATCCTGTTTCTAGGGGTTAGTACAGGAAGGTGAGCCCTATGGAGCCGTACACTCTCACTCTTCATTCACTCATTCATTCATTCAGAAACTGAATTGAGAGAAAAAAAATCTTTGAAATGAGAGATGCACAGACGCTCTGAGTTCACGGAGCGAGTGTGGGATAAGCATGATGAACAGGCGTTGACTGCTGAGAAACAGAACTGACTCTGTGTGTGTGTGTGTGTGTGTGTGTGTGTGTGTGTGTGTGTGTGTGT
>NW_026590062.1:1679762-1746087 GCF_907164565.1 Psammomys obesus
TGTGTGTGTGTGTGTGTGTGTGTGTGTGTGTGTGTGTGTGTGTGTGTGTTCGTGTGTATTTGCGTGTGTGATTTACTAGAGTAGCTTACAGGCTGTGGTCCAGTAATCTAACAATTGCTATCTCCCAACAGAGAGTCCAAAACTCCAGTAGTTTCTTAGTGCACAAGGCTGGATGTCTCTGCCAGTCTTCAGGCTACAGTAGAATAGAGCCTGGAGTGGGCTCCCACATTAGCAATTACTAGTTGATTATGTTTGTGATCATCAACTGTCATTGTCCGTGATCCGTATGTCTTTTGCACTGGCTAAATAGAAGAGTTAAACCACCCCTGAAATTTCCAGTGGTTTGGTGACTTTCTGGAACCGGGGAAACAACCACAGGATGAGCTCAGGGGTGCACTAAACTTCACTGATTACCTGACTTCCATGAGCCCCATTGAAGGTGGTCACAAGGCTTCTTGGGGTCTCCCAGAATCTGTGTCAGTTCAGAGCGAGTGCCCCATAGACTCCAGAAAGTCTGATTGTTTCCTTTCCTCCAGTGTGCAGCTACTTTTGTAAAATACTGTAGGTCCCTCTAGGGAAGGACAGGAGAATGGCTAAAGGGAAGCCTGATACGTAGGTTATATGCTATAGAATTAACCAGCATAGCCCCGAGGCCAACACCAGTGCCAATGTTCTGTCATTTCTTCAGGAGTCTGGTGTTCTGGGGGCTCCTTCAAAGCAGGGACACTGTCCCACCTGCTCCTGAATAAACCTGTGACAAGCACACTACCTAGGGCATAAGACGGATTCAACAATCACTTGATGGTTCAATGAATAAGAGAATCGGTCATTCAAGCAGGGACATAAATGGATGTGAGGAAGGAAGAAAGGAGAGAAGGGAGGAAGGAAGGAAAGGCAGTTTGACAGTACGACGGCATGGCTGTCATAAACTCTGTTATCACCTCAAGCCTCAAGTTCTGGTTCTGAGAAAAGCAGAGGGTTCATTTTGCCAAATATCCTAATCTGCCAGACATCCTGAGCACTGCAAGAGCCAGCTCCCCTCACCCAACAGAGAGGAAGTTGAGCCCTGGCCCACTCACACAGCCTTCCTAGGTTCCTCCCCCTAAAAGACCCCTGGTCTGAAAGACCTCTAACTACTAGAATATTGTCAGCCTTTCTCAGGCGTCCATCTTCACCGTCAAGTCCATTTCCAATCTTACTTGCCTTTATTTCCTTTCTATTTCCTAATAGAGGGGGCACATGGATGAATGGACAGACAGAAAGACAGATGTATGGATGTATGGAAGGATTGGTAGACATAGGGACAAGTGATGGGCAGATCGATGGATGTAGACAGACAAAAAGACAGATGGCTATAAGGATGTGTGAATGGATGGATGGGCAGATGGATGGATAGATGGGTGGGCAATGGGGTGGGCAGTGGGGTGGGTGTAGGTGTTGCTGTGGTCCATGGGAAGCTTCATGAAGAGATGACAGAGAGAATAATTATGAAGTAGCCCTGGATCATCATTGACTTAATCTTAGATGGTGGCCCTGGAATGAATAAAAGATGAACTTTTCCTATAGTATGAGACCCATGGTCCAGATGGCTCAAATAAATGCGCAAACACAAAATGACAGAGGTTGACACCACAGGGGGAGACTGCCAGGTGGCAATTCCCTCTGAATGAAAACGTGCCTTGGGAAGTCAACAATTCACAAGTTCCAGGAAATCCCTGAAATTGATAGATACACAAGACCCCTCCCTCCTCCACACAGTATATGAACAATCTGCTGGGGAAAGAAGATTCTGATCTGCCAGCAGACCTCAGGCTGTGCAGGGAGCTTCAGGGCTCCAGCTTTGGTGAGTCATCCAACACCCAGGCTAGGGGCAGGGCTTTCAGTGACGCGCTGTCTGTGAGTCATCCATGCACATAAAGGTACCCTTCACCCACCAATACTTTAACTACCACCAATAAAAACACACTGGTTCACAGTTGGATCTTGGCAATGCTTTGGCCTGTCATAAGTTCACTGTCTTAGCTGAGTAAACAGTTGCTCAGATCTTCCCACAAAAAGTGTCACATAACAGTGGCTTCATGGAACAGTACATTCAGTGACATGACTCTACCCACACCCATCACCAATAAGTCCTGTTTCCCTAGAGCCATCTTCCTGGTGTTCACCTGAGTGGTGAGACACAGCTGAGCAGCCCAGGCTGGACATCAGGGGTCCGGGTTGCCTCTGGGCCTTGCTGCTTACCAGCTGCTCATCTCATCCTCAAGCTCCCTACTCTGGGCTCCCTGGATGTAATATAGCTAAGGGCTCAGGTTCCCTGGAGACAATCTTGCCCCTCTAGCCACGGGTCCTCTGCCACCTCAGGGCTCTTCTGACATACTCCCTGCCATCCTCACTTGGGTGAGCCTGACAGAAAGCCTTACAGTGGATATGTTTCCTGTGTTTCCCGAGATTTATCCACAAGGTGGGGAGTCCAGAAGCAGGAGCTGCTGAGTCAGAGATAATGAACACTCTGTAGCGTCTGATGGAAACGAGCAGAACACAGAAGGGACCCTACACAATTGCCATTCCTTGGGCACCATGGATGCTGGAGATCCTCTCTCTGAGTTCATTTAGTGAAGATGGGACAATTGAGGCCCAGTGAGAGATAAAGATGTGCTCAAACTAAAGCCCTTGAGAGAGAGGCAAGGATCCAAGCCCGACATGTTTTAAGGCAGGAAATAGGGGGACAGACAATATGCTCTCAGGAGGTCCCCACTTTTCAGTGCTTCTCCCCAGACCCCCACACTTCCCCAGAAGAGATCATAACCCCTGATAACCACACTCTGGGAAATTAGACCATGTGAAGTGAACCCTCCATGACGAGGAGCAATTTGAACCCAGATCCTGCCCCACCCACTAGGCTGTATTTCTCCTCTGACTTCACAACCAAGAGCCCAATGAGCATCACACTTGAAGGGTGAGGCACGGGGAGCTATCACAGGGTGGGCAGAAGTAGGCTGACAGCTCGGTATGGCCCAATCCCCACTTCCCACAAGCTGGTATCTTTAGCCAAGCAGCGCATACAACCGCCATGTCTGTCTGGGGCATGAGCTGGGCAGTATAGTACTTCATCCTCCCAGGTTCCTCTGTGGGCAGATGCCGGAGCCGTCTGGAATATCCCACCCCAGGGTCTGCACACTCCAGCTCCTCTCCACCCCAGCACAGGCAGGGTAGCATCCAGGACAACTCCGCCTGTTACACACCTGCCCGTGTCTTCTCGTCACCCTACGTGGCAGAGGAGACTGTCAAACCTGCAACAGAGTCTTAAGCAGCTTTGTGACACACCCCAGAAGCCACAGGGAGGCTTCCAACCTGGACCCCGCCTCTTTTGGTTCTGTGATGCTTTAAAGAAACTGACATAAGTTTTCTGATTAAGACCAGCAACCTCAGACTGCCTCTGACCCACAGGCCTCCTCGGGGACATGCCACCAATCACCCTTTGCCAAAACCAAGCACTGAGGTCCCCGCATGTCCTGCAGGGCTCAGCCCTTCACCCCCCACCCTCGTACATCTGGAAATTAACTGCATACCTTCCCATTTCCCCCATTTCACAAGGAACCATAAATCACCATTGGTTGGGGTTGCTTATTTTGATACAGCGTCCTTTTAACGTCTCTCCAAAACTGCCAACAATGCTCACATTGCCATCAGAACTCCCCGAATCCTGAAAAGTACATAAGAATTTATTTGTCTCTGTGAGCATCATACATATTGTATTAAACCCGCATCTCGGGGCTTAATAAAATGGCAGAGAGGCAGAAGAGCACATCTCGGGCAGCGGGGGAAGGCGGTCGTGAACCTGGATGCCTGTTAAACGTTCCAGTGGCAAACCCTCTCTTCTGCCAGGAAATGAGTTTGCCACCAGCCGAGGGGCCGAGGGGCCGAGGGGCCGAGGGGCCATAGAGAGAGGTTGGGCTCCACACGACCATCCCTCTTCCATACGGCATTACACTGCGCCGCCTCCATTTTTCATCCCTTGCTGCCTGAGATGCAAATTTCTCCTGTGTTGTTTATATTAGGTTTTCAAATATATGGAAATCTAGAGATCTGGAGGGAAATGCCAGGCCCTCAGAGGCACCCGATCTGTCTTCTTCCTTCCACTGATTCCCTTCCATCACTTGGCTGACATGTGATGGGACTGAGAGCTCGGTACCCTGCTGGGGTGGAGCAGTCTTGCCCCGATCTCCTCCAAAGTGAGGGGTGGCTTTCCGAATGGAGCCAAAAAGAGCTGGGGGGCAGCATGTCCCCCTGGGCTGGCAGCTACTCTGCATGCAGAAGTTAGACCTCCCAGCCCTGAGCAGGCAGAGGAGATGGGAAGATCCGTATTACATGCTTACTGCATACCAGGGACTATGAGACAGAACAGCTAAGGCTCGGCCTCAATTGAGCTCTCCTGGTAGGCAGGGTCAGAGCAGGGCAAAACAGGATGTCTGAGCGCCTCGTGGTCTCAATCTTCTGGCAAATGGGGAAACGTGCTTTCAGTGCTCAGCCAGGGAGGCTGAAGGCTGAGCTAGCACTTGGAGTTACGGGCTCAGTCGTTCTAATTTACACCAGATCCACAGGGTGCCACATAGTAACTACCTATGACTTCACCTGCCAAACCAGGTCTTGCAACTGCTCTGTTCCGCCCTTGTCTTTTGAAAACATCATTTACCAATGCTAACAACATGTGCCAATAAAACTTTATTAACAGACAAAAAGTGGTGGGCAAGATTGGCCCATGGGGTGTAGTTACTGATGTGTGTTCTTCCACACTTGGTATTTCACAGGGCTTCAGCTTTACACAGACCAAGTGGATCTCCCTAGGAAGCTTTCACTCCTGCTACCATGATGCATTGCATCTCTACTCCACAGAGTAGAAGTAGTCGAAGTAGAGATTCTAGCCTTATATTTTAAGGAGGATGCAGAGGCTCAGAATTGAGTTCACATCCTGAGGTCTTGGCTGACCTTGGATTCGGACAGAGTTTCAGATCTGTCTGGTTAAGAAGGCTGAGTGTGTCAGTGGTCAGAGCCTCTCCAGGTTGGAGCTCAGAGCACACTGGGAGAGAAGCTGGACGCAAACAGGCACTAGAGTAAAGCAGGCCTCAGCTGCAGGGCTGTGTGGACAGGAAGAGGATGAAAGCCCCGCTGATGGGAGCACACACACACTGCGTGAAGATAGAGACCGAGAGACACAACCAGGCTGGGAAAACCCAAAGATTCCCAGCTCTGCCCTGGGTGCTTCGGACAGAGCTAGCTTGCTGTTCCATGTGCTTGGTATCTCTCGGTGGCTTGGTTTCCAGCTTCTGGGGCTTTTGGAAACTTGGCAGGACTTTCAAGAGTCGGAACCTGGGTGCTGGAGAGATGACTCCACGGTTGGGAGCACTGGCTGCTTTTCCATTATGACCTGGGTTCAATTCCCAGCACCCACATGACAGCTCACACCCATCTGTTACTCCAGTTCAAGGGCTTCTGACACCCTCACACACACATACGTGCAGGCAAAACACCAATGGACATAAAACAAAATAAATTATATTGTACATATATAAAGAGTCAGATCATGGTGAGAGAAAGTTAAGCCATTGCAGACGTGGCTACGAATGGGATATTGCCTTCCCCTCTCGCTCCCTCCCTCTCTCCTTCCCTCCCACCCTCCCTTCCTCTTTCCATGCTGTCAGATGGTGAGCAAGCCACCATATATCACCCCCCTACCACAGTGTGCTATTGTGTCACAGGCCCAAAAGAAACAGAGCCAAGCAACCAGGAACTAAAGCCTCTGAGCCGAGGGCTGAGTCCCGCTTTCCTGCCGTCTGAGCAGAACTTCTCAGGTATCGAAAAACAGGGAAGAAGCCGTCTCGAGCACACCTTGATTTCACACTCCTGACTCCCTTAGCTGGTAGAGAATGAACACATTTCTGCTGATGAGGTCATACTGCGTGCAGTGCCATGGCAGCCACAGGGAGCACTCAAGTGTGAGTGGTGCACACCTCAGAACCAGCCCCGGGGCATCCCCAGATCCCTAGTGGATCCCAGGTGAGCACCTGCTGTGTGCCGCACACATCACTGAGTCAGGTGAAAATCAACCGGTGTTCTGAGGGTAGAGAGTTGGGCAGCAGCTACACAAGGTCCCCACCCCTGACCCTTGATGTCCTGGTGCATAAAGGGAACTCCGGCTCCGGTGACAAACAGTGTCCATGGCTTCAGCATCTTTCTTGTGTATTGAGCTGAAGCCCTGACTGCAGGGTAGACACAGGGATGAAGGGTGAACAGAAGCAATGCTCAATGCCAGGCCAAAGCGGCCTGGCCTTCTTCCACAAAGTGCTGGAGCAGGGCCATCAATAGCCCTGGTCCGGATCTGGGAGCGGAGGCACAGCCAGGTGGCCTGCACTGAGGAGGGAAAAACAGGCCTGTCCAGTTTGAGCCATCATTGCTCCATCTCCTATAGCAGGCATGTTGGGTGTTAGTCATCTGGTTTCTATTGCTATAAAAAAATAGAGAGACTGGGTCACTGTACTAGTTACTTTTCTGTTGCTGCGGTGAAACACCATGACCAAGACCTTGTAGACAGGTTTATGTTGACCTTATGGTTACAGAGGGATAGGAGTCCATCACCATAGCAGGGTGGCATCTCCAACTACAAAGAGGAAGAAGAGAGAGGACGAACTAAAAATGACAAAAGTCTTTAAGCTCCCAAAACCTACCCCAGTGACAAAACTCCTCCAGCAAGACTACACATTTTAAGCCTCCCCAAACAGGGCCACTAGCTAAGAACCAAGGGTTCAAATGCCAGAGATGATGACAGACGTTTATCACTCACACAGCCGGTTGCTTATAAAACAAGAGGGTTATGGTGACCATGTTTCAAAGAGCAAGCTGGGTAGTTCCTGAGGAATGACTGAGGTCGACCTCTTACCTTCACACACACACACACACACACACACACACACACACACACACACACACACACACGCTCACATGCACCAGAGTCAAAGCACAACAGGGTGGACAGACAGGGACCCCAGCTTTCGGGGAACTCATATTCTCCGTGACGAGCCCAAGCACAGAGCTCTGGAGAGGCTGAGCTAGAGGCAGGAGAGCCTTGAGCCCAGCATGCAGAGAAATCAGCAGATGCCTGGAGGGGTCATCAGTACCTTCAATCCTTGCTTTAACCAGCTGGCAAAGACAGTGCAAAGTGCTCTAGTGCCACCAGCCTTCCAGATGCAGAAGAAGTCAGTGACATGTGTCAGAGGTGAACCAGGGATAATGGAGGGCAGCCCCTAGCCCAGAAACTGGAATCCCAACCTTCCTCAGCCCCCTGTCAGGCCCTGGAGCATGAATGATGCTTTTTTTCCCATCAGGAAACTGGAGCACAGAGCAGTCAAGATGCTTGCCCAAGGACACACAGTGAAGAAGTGAAATTTTAAAGCCATGGCAGAGTAGGAAGGAAGGCTGTTGGGCCTCAAAGACCAAATCCTTTTTCTCTGAATGACAAAGGGTTTACAAATGGCCAAGCATCTCGAGAATGATGATCACAGCTGGACCCTTTGGAGAGATGAAGCCAAGAGGCTGCAGGAGGGCACATGAGGTAGCTACCTTTTTTATAGAAAGAAAAGGGAGTGTGCTGGTGCATCGCGTCGGCAGTCAGGAAGCAGAGGGAGAGGATGCTGGTGCTCAGCTCAAGTTCTCTTTTATGTTTATCCCAGACTGTGAATGTGCATCCACAAGCAGGGTGGGCTTCCCACCTCAATCCCCATGGGCTACTTGCTGACAGTTAAATCAGACCAGCTGTGGGGCAGGTTCCAAGACATGGCAGAAGCACTGTGGCCTCCACCTGGACTCACACCCAGAAGGACGGATATCTGGGCCAAGAGAACGGCTTCATTTGTAAGGTGCCTGCTGGCGTTTGATCCCCGGCCCCCACATAAAAGCCAGGCCTGCCTAGAATCCCAGCAGGAGGCAGAGACAGGCAGATCTCAGAGCTCGTGGGCCAGCCAGCCCAGCTGATCCATGATCCTCAATGAGAGACCCTGTCTCAAAAAACACAAGGTGGGAAGTAGAGGATGAGACGCAAGGCTGTTCTTTGGTCTGCTCGTGCACACATACACACACATGCAGATACACACACATACATACACACAGGCAGACTGAAACATACACAGGCAGATTCACAAATACATATATACCTACAGACTCTCTCTCTCTCTCTCTCTCTCTCTCTCTCTCTCTGATCACCTCCCCCTGAGACGGGGGGGGGGGGGGGTGAGGGGCAGCCTTACCAGGCCGCAGAGGAAGACTATGCAGACAGTCCTGATGAGACCTGATAAACTAGGGTCAGAGGGAAGGAGAGGAGGACCTCCCCTATCAGTGGACTGGGGGAGGGGCATGGAAGAAGAGGGAGGAAGGGAGAGATAGGGAGGGGACGAGAAAGAGAGCTACAGCTAGGATACAAAGTGAATGAATTGTAATAAATTTAAAAATAGAATATATACAATTAAAAACAAAATACATCCATATATTGTAAAAAAAAAAATTTTAAATAACAAAGAAAGCTCACTCATGCCTGTGATCCAGCACCCGGGTGGCTAAGCATAAGGATCATAAGTCTGAGTCCAGCCTGGGCTACAGAGTAAGGTCTTGTCTCAGAAAGAGGGAAAAAATAAGAAAATATAGAGGAACGCCCTAAGTTCCTATTGAGGAGTGGCTGAATCAGCACCATACAATGGAATACCATCTATCCCTAAGAGTTCCAGCACTTGACGTGATGAAGGAAAAACCCTGAAGACATACATACCTTAAAGGAAGTAAATCCATCTCAAAAAGACGGTGCACTCAGTTGGGGGCCCCAGAAATACCAAATTCACAGAGACAGAAAGTAGAGGGGATAGATGAAGGCCGGCGGGGTGAGGGAAGGGGGGAATTAGGAAGTTATGTTTATATGTTTGATGGTGTAGACCTTTCATTTTGCAAATGAAAGAGTTGTGGAGCTATCCTCAGTCCTTGAGAAGGGATAGACAGCCTATCCCTTCCCCTCCCCTCTCCTCCCCCTCTTCTACCTTCTCTCCCCTCTTCCCTTCTCTCTCTTCTCCTCCTCTCCCCTCCTCTCTTCCTAGGGTGCCAAGGGGTAGGCAGGGGATGGAGAACTGGCCATGACCAGGGTTAGAGTTGGCTCTGGCCCATGCATCTCACCAGTCCATCTCCAAGCAGCACACACACACACACACACACACACACACACACACACACACACACACATCCAACTGCAACTGTGGTTGCCTTTCCCTGCTTGCAGCCAGATTTTAAATCACTCCCCAGTCCCCAGGGCTCTTCTCTGTGGCCACTTCCTGCAGCTGCAGGGCCTGCTGTCACCTTGTGTGGGCAGGGATACTCCCCTGAAGCCCGCAGTTGTGTGTTCTGTTTGTGTTCCCTGAGCCCATGGAAAGAATGAGGCAAGTGACCTCTGGAGTCTCTCTCTCTCTCTCTCTCTCTCTCTCTCTCTCTCTCTCTCTCTCCTTGCCCAATCAGTAAAATGCAGTTCCCAAGTCACAGTACCTCTAGAGTCGTGCTCACCCGCCTCCTTCCTCCAAGACTCATGTTCCCATCATATTTCACAAAGGAACCCACTTCTCAAAGCTGTTCCAGTTTTTGAGGGACAGAATGACAGCCCCAGCCCAGCTCCCCTGAGCACCAAGTCCTGTCTTATTCTTCTGCGCTGTGAGAGCTGGAGGGCTTGTGAGGGGACTGGTGGCCGTGTGGCTGTCAGGCACGTCTTGGAGAATGGCTTTTCCACATTGCCAGTCCCACGAAGAGAAAGGAAATGTGTCTGCCTGGATTGTAGGGGCACCCCAGCTGTCCTGACAGCGCAGTCAGAGACACAGTGCTGCCTGCATCCCCTGCTATCCCTCATCGAGACAGGGATAGGTGAGTGTCACTCAGTGTTTCAGGGCCTCCAGAAGCCCTCCACACACCACAGGAAACAGCTTTACCTTCCAAGAAACTCACCAGCTTCTACTTGTCTTATAAACAAGGAAGAGAGAGAGAGAGAGAGATGTCATCTCTTGCCACAGTCACATGGTCACTGCGAGATGGTGACATAGCCGGGAACCACCTAGGCACTTGGTGCTAGAGCCAGAGTCATCCTTATGTTTTGGAAATACCAGCTTCCCAGAGGTTAAAAAAAAAAAAAAAAAAAAAGGAATGAAATTAGCCTATTTAATTTGCCTGTTGCACACAATGCAGCCAGCCGAAATACTATATCATTAACATACAGAAAAGGAACAATACAAAAAAAAAAAATCAGAGGTAAAAATCACATTGACTAATTATTTCAATATTTTAGACATGAGGGAAAGCAGAAGGGGTTTTACCCACCCACCTTTCTACCTACCCATCCACCCTGCTAAGCACCCACAGCCACCTGCTCACCCACATATGCCCATTAACCAGCCCATCCACTCTGCAACCCACCCATCCACTCACTCACCCAATATCCATTCAGTCTTTCATCTACCCACTCATCCATCCACCTACTCACACATCTACCCCTCATCTACTCACCACCCATCCACTCACCTACCCCCATCCCTCCATCCACTCACCCATCCACCCACCCATCCACCCACCCACCCATCCATTCACACACACATACCCATCTCCTATTTCCACGTGCCCATCAAACCCCCAGCCTCTCCCTCTCCTCTGCCCACACACTCATTCAACAGGTTACTGTGTGCCTCTGTGAGTGCCCACAGCCCCAAGGTCTCCTCTGATTTTATACATGTGGTCAGTGGACTACATGGCACAGTCCTGCCCAGGTATGCCACCCAGTCATACAGATCACAGTCAGTCTCTTACATAGGGGTCCTGTGGGGACAGTGTCAAGTGACAGAGTGGGGAGAAGAGCGGGGGGAGGACTCCCAGAAGGAAATGGTGCAGGTTCTGCTATCTGGAGTGCAGATAGGAGCTCCCGAGGGGTGGAGCAAAGAATAGGAAGTGGTAGAGGAAAACCCATCGGCAGAGGGAAAGGCAACATTTACAGCCCCTTAGAGAAACAGGCCCATTTCACAGCAGGCCAAGGGGGTGTGAGGGGAGTGTGTATGACAGAACAACTGAGGCCAGAGGAAGACAGGGATTCCCTTTCCCTGGTGTCTGGGATTCGTGGGATTTTTTCCCCCTTTGATATTTGTGATAAGAATGCATTTTGGGTTTCCGGGAAGACAGCTCAGTCAGTAAAGTGCCTACCTTTCCAAGCATGTAGGCCTGAGTTCCATCCCTAGCACCTAGGTGTGAAAGCCAAGTGGAGCAGCATTCCCGTAAATGCGATCCCGAGGAGGCAGACAGAGACAGGGGGCGGTCTGGTGTCTGCTTGCTAGCTGCTACACCCACGTCTTGGAGAGTGGCTGAGGAAGACACTTGATGGCCTCTGGCCTCCTTAACCACACAGACACAAGTTCATGAGCGCCCACATACACACATGTACATACACACATATACAAACTCCCGTGATCACACAGGAAGGAGGGGAGCTGAGACACTAGTTAGGGACAGTCAGTGGAGAAGGGAGGACTAGAGTTGCCTGTGCGCAGAGGGAGTTGGGGATACGGAGGGTGTGTTGGGGTGGGGTTGGTGGGATTCTTCTAGGGGATGGTTAGCTCTAACGTCAGGATTTAGAAGAAAGCAGAAAAAGGGAAAAAAGTGCATTTTTCTAATAATCAGGTTGAAAGTTTGAAGGAGTAAAAATTAAACATGGAGGGGTTAGAGAAATGTCTCAGAAGTTAAGAAAACTGGGGGGTGGAGTGGGGGCAGTTCCAGAGGGTTTAAGTTTGATTCCCAGCAACCACATAGCAGCTCACAGCTATCTGTAATCCGTTCCAGAGGATCCAACGCCCTCTTTTGGCCACCATGTGTACTGTATACATGTGTTGTTCACACACACACACACACACACACACACACACACACACACACACACAGTCAAAATACCTATACACATAAAATAAAAATAATCTCAAAAATTAAATGATAATAAAAACAAAATTAAAAATTAAAGTGAGATTCCTGGAGAGAGAGTTGGGCCTGATAAAGGAGGCAGAGACCCTGCTTGGAGAACCTGCTCCAGGCTCTCTTCCTCTCCTAGTCTTCCTCTGTGGGGCTTGCATCAGAGCAGCAGGGCAGAGCGGCTGACGGAAGAGTCGAGCATGTGGAGTAGATATTAATGTGGCAGGAGAGGGAGGGGGAGGTAGACTATTAAAATTCTGTAGTTCTGAAAAATACATAAGTCTAAAATAAGACTAATGAGACATTTACTGGTGTGGTTGTCTTGCATTAATGACCCTGCTCAGGACGACATTGCAGATGGCTCTCAGTGTAATTACCAGGCTAATGGCTCCCTATGACATCACCCACGACCAGGATGCCGCGGGCTTCACTGCAGATCACTTTCAAAGTCAGGAAGCCGCTGACCGCCCGCCCGCCTGAGCGGTCTTGGGGCCCGGTTCGTGCACCTCCCCAGATGCTATGTCTGCTGCATCCGGGACACACTCCCGTGCTCACGTTTGCAACCCTCATGCCAGCATTTGTGCTCACATGCAGAAGCCTCCTCTGCAGGCTCTGGGGAGATGGCTCAGTCCAGATGCCCAGCAACCGTGTAAACAGCACATTGGTGTGTCCCTGCAGGCCTAGAGCTGGGGACGTGAACACGGCAAGATCCCAGGAGCCTGCTGGACAGCCAGCGGCTGAAGCAGCATTCTCTAGGCTCAGTGAGGGACCCTGTCTCAAAAAAAAAAAAAAAAAAAAAAAAGATAGAGAGTAACAGTGGAATGTGCCCAATAAAGACCTTTGGTTTGCACATGCTTGCATACACACATATGCACACACATGCAGCCAACACATGTATGTCACATATATGTGTACACATTTGCATACACATATGCAGGCATACATGAATACATGCACATGCACAACACATACTTATTCATGCACACAAGAATGCAGGCACACACACATTTGTGTGCACACATAAACGCATGTGCATGTATGCACCTATGCATACAGGCACATACAGGCACATACACACTTGGACACACACATGCAGAGGTTTCTGTAGCTGAGCCCTTCGAAGAGCAATCTCTTAGTACCAGTGTGCTCAGGATCCGGGGCTGCAAGAATGTCCAACAGGACCTTTAGAGGGAGTTCAAACCCTTCTGCCCATCAGAGTCAGGAAGGTCCAGCAGGTGAATGCCATGCTCCATCTCTGGAGAACCACCAGCTCTTGGCCTACCCAGGGCACCCACCTGAGCAGGATGGGCTCTGAGGGCAGAACTGGCTTCCAGAACCTGCCCAGCAAGCTGCCCACACATGGGCCACAAGAACTTCAGAGTGATGAGCTGCTGTCCCTCAGCCTGCACTCTTTAGGAACCTTTTCTTCTTTTCCTAAGTCTAACCCTGGTGACAGTCCCTTTTCCTGGAATTGTGGGGTGCTTTTTGTTTGTTTGTTTGTTGGTTTGTTTGTTGGTTTGTTTGTTTGTTTTAATTTACTGGCTGGCCTTTAATTAGGACTTGCACCTTCCCATTTGGGGTATGGAGAAACAGTGTGGACAGTGGCTCCTTGAGTCAAGCTGGCATTGGGTTGAGGGGGTTCTGCGCTTATTTGCAGGATGCAGAAGAGCCAGGCCTGGGTTTGGGATGACACCTCTTGTCTCATGGAGCAGCTGAGGGAGCAGGAACCTCAGAAGGATACAGAGACCACAAAGTAGAAAACATGTCTTGCAGAAAGGGGTTCTGAAGCAAGACTCAGACACAGGGGGGAGCTGTAGAGTTCTCCTCCCATGTGGGTTTGTCACTGGGTGGCATGGTTGTGGTTTCACAGATATCTAGACCTTCACAGCTGAGCCTGAGGAATGAAGCCACACATGACAGGGTGTAAGAGGCCCGGGGACTGGGCTGGAGGAAGGGCAGAGGAATTCATCCAGAGAATCTTGGCTGCGTTATGAAAGTGGTGTGCAGATAACAGAGTATGGAAACTCGTGATAAACATCTGTCTTGGTCACTGTGCTCCTCTGAGGTTTGCCTGGGCCTCCCTTGAACAGAATAGAGGAGCTTCATTTGGGAGGGAAAGTCACCTCAAGAGGAGGAGAAGAAAGAGGGTCAGACGGCCCCTCCCCCATTTACAGGGGAAGGATCTGGGGCCCAGGCTGGGCTGACTGACCCAAGATCTCACTCATTTATGAGTCCTGTTTCCAACACCAGCTCATCCCCACCACTACGAAACTCCTCCCCACAGTTACAGAACTGTGTCAGTGGTCACCCCAAAATTGAACTAGAAGGGAATGGCACCTTAAGCCACCACTGTAACAGAACAAGGGAACACTGGGCCAGGACACATCAACAAGGCTGGTCAGAGACAAAGGAGAGATGGTTCCCTATGTGTCAGGACTTAAGCAAGAGTTCAGGTGTGAGGTCACAGACAAGTCTGGAGCATAAACCCTCCTCATCCCCTGTCCTTGCCCATGACAGGCTTGCAGACATGGAAGAGGAAAGGGGTGTCATTTTGAATAGTGCACACAGTAGGTATTTCTCAGTACCCTGGACAGAGCAGTGAGCTCCACAGGGCAGACCCTGTGTCAGCTTTTACCCTTCTAAGCCCAGGTCTGGTTTAGCCCTGGGGCCCTGCCCGGTGGCTGAACCACACACCACTGTTGTTCACAGACACCATTTCTCTGACTGAGATGACCCTGAAATACAGGAGGGCCGACCTAATCCACACTCCGGGGTGAAAAGATGCTTCTGTGGAAACCACTAAAGTCTTTCTTTCATCTCTGCCTTTTTTGAATTCCGGGAGAGGACACAGAAGGCAATGACTCCTGAGCCAGCTCCCTTGCTTTGCTGGCCTGAGGTCCCAGGCTCTCTAAGGGTAGATGGTTCCTTCAGACACCCTGAAGGTCGTGACCCTGGGCTGTCTCTTCAGAGAACACAGCCTCTACCCTCCAAACTCCACACAGAGTCTCAAGGCCTCTTACACTCTCCGCTCTGCTGCACATGCTGGTGGATGAGGGTAGTCCTGCACATCCCACATCTCAGGATCTAAGCTGTAATTTTCTGCAGGAAGTCCACAGTTCTGGCACAAAAGCCAGTCTTAATGTTCTGGGGGAAAAAAAAGAGGCTCACTGTGTGACATCAGGCAAATTGCTACACTTTCCTCCTGAAGAAACGAGGAAACATGTGGCCATCTTACAGCTTACAGTAAGGACTCAGTGGCACCTCGGAGAAGGGTCCTGTGGTCCCATGAGGAGGTGGGAGCAGCTGCAATGTTTGCCTACTACACTGCGTCCTGATGCTACTCCAGTCTCTCAACCACTGACGCCTGCGTCCCCCACAGCCACTGTCTCTTCTCTGCTCTCCTGCCACACACACAAACATCCCAAATTCCCCCAACACAACCTTTCAGCCTCCTCTCAAATGCCAGCTCTTCCAGGACCCCCATCCCAGCACCACAGATCTTCAGGCTCCTTCTTCTCTTCCTGAAGGAGTTTTTAACTCAATATATCCAATCGGGCTACTGGCCCAAGAGCTCCAAAGGAACAGGCTGTGCGGACATCAGCCTCGAACCCCCAGTGCCTGGCACCAAGTAAGTGCCTAAGAAATGTGTGCCTGGTTCCTGGCCACACAACGAAAGTAGGTGGCCTTGGCGTCTGACCCCAACCTCTGTGCTGTGGAATCTGGCCATCAGAATGCTACCGCCACCGCATTCACCACCTCAGCTGCCTGACGGCCTGGGTGCTATATATCCTCGAGGCATTACCCGGCCTGTGCACCCACACCCCCCCTCAGCTCAATCTTCCCCTCCCCAGCGTCCATTGGCATAATCACTCTCTCGCTGCCCAGAACCTGCCAAGCTTGTATTAATGTTGGCTCAGAGAGAAATTTACTTCTTCCCAGCACAGCCCAGGCTGGGGCTCGCTAGAACACCCCCACCCTTGAGCTCTTCAGCAGACTCACACAGGGAGAGGCAGGGGTGGGGGGAGAAAGGAAGGAGGACCAAGTTTTTACTAGCCTTAGGGAGAGAATATGCCACTGGCCATTTCTAACTATAAGCAATCGACCCCAGAGGCTAATGAACTTCTGTGTCACTGGGTCTGGGAGCCATCCCCTGTTTCACAAGAGACAGCATGAGCCGTCAACCCAAGGAACATAGTTCTATTACTTGACTGGACCATTCACCTCTCTGGCCATCCGTTTGCGTATAATGTTCGTATGGCTGTGTCATAGGTCACATGAGTATTTGAAAAGGTGGAACAGGACAGTTCTTACTCACAGAGGGGGAGGGGCATGAGTACACAGAGAGGCTGTCCCTACCTCAGTTGCAAGTGGAATAAGCCAAGCCCAAGGTCCTGCTACTTCCAACCACAAACCCTGCAGGTAGAAGGGCATGCCTGGCCTAGCCCTGCTCCTGCCCTGTCCTCACCCAATTTTTCGCACTGCCTCTGCCTGTGATGGTTCTCTCTGCCCAGATTTATCTGCTGCACATTCTCCACCTGGGAAACTTATGCCCATCCACTGTGCTGGCTAGTTTTCATGTCTCCTTGACACAGCTATCGTCATCACAGAGGAGGGAAGCTCAACTGAGAAAATTAGTTAGTGAGCCTGTCAGCCATTTTCTTAGTGATTCAAGAAGGGTAGGACTGGTGGTATTGGGTTCTATTAGAAAGCAGGCTGAGTGAGCAGTGAGGAGCAAGCCAGGGAGCAGCACCCTCCATGGCCTCTGCATCAGCTCCTGCCACCAGGTTCCGGCCCTGCTTGGGTTCCTGTCCTGACTTCCCTCAGTGATGGAGTAGGACCTGAGAGTTGTGAGCTGAACTGAGTCCCTTCCCTCCCACCTTGCTTTTGGCCATAGTGTTTACCACAGCAACAGGAACCCTGATGGAGACATTTATCAAAACGCATATCTAAAACCCCACTTGACTTGAAGCCGTTCCTACTCTTTCCCTGGGCCCCTCAGCCTCAAGTTTCCCACGTTGTTTCAGAATCCCAGAGAACACTCTGTGCGTATTTCACACCATGCTGCCAACTGATGGTGAACCCCTTGGGGACAGGAGCCATGTTTATCCCTGGCTCCATAATGACTGACCCAGGATCCCTCACCTGGAAGAGACTAAACCCATGTTTGGATGAATAATTATTTGTGTCTCTAAAGCCTAATCCAACACTAGAGTACCTAATTGCCTGGTGAAAGTAATCAATGACTCCTTCCAGGCAAAGCTCAGTTCTGCAGCCTGTGAGCATGCTGCATGCTTATGACCAGGAAGCTGCGGAGCCCGGTCTGGAGCCAGAGAAAACTTGGATAACCAGCCACACCCCAATGTGGGTTCCAGGGTGTCCTAACTTTCATTCTGACAAGCCTCACAGTTGTTTCATCAGCTCACGAAGCACAGGTTCATCTTGCTTAGCTGATGACAGAAGACAATCCCAGCCAGCTGCAGCTGGGCACAGAAGGCATTCTGACATCCAGCCTCCCAGTGGCTCTACTGGCTTCAACAAATAGCCTCCTGGGTCACCCAAGGCTCTGAGGCCCAGCAGGCAGCTAGGAGAGAGCATGAATAGTGCATGTGATTTTTAAGGATCAGGCCATTCTACTCACATTCCACTGGCTGTAAACCAGTAATTTGGCCACATCTAGCTTCAAGGGAGGCTGGGGAATGTAGTTTAACTGCATGCTTAAAGAAAAGACAGGAGTTTGGTGATCAGGAACCAGTCTTTCCAGCTAGTCAAACACCAGTTTGTGTTGACTATGAGTCATTAAAGGTAATGGCTGAGCCATCTCTCTAGCCCCATCAGTCAGTGTCAAGAGTCACACAGATAGTGTGTTCTCTATCTGGATTGTAGCACAGTGTTTGCTGTAGCGCATTCTCAGAGAAACGACTGAATCCTCACATGGTGCCTGGCATAGAGATATGCTTGGAAAATGGAAGTATGGAGGGAGGGAAGGAAGGCGGAAGGGAGGAACGGGTGTATGTATGTATTAATGGATGGATGGATATAGAGATAACAGGCACATGCATGTACATATAGATGGATAGATGGACAAATGTACATATGTATGTATATATGTATGTTTAGATGAATGGATAAATATATGGAGAGATGAATAGACATATAGATAGCTGGATGGATGGACCAATATATGTGTGTGTATATGTATAGATGGATGATGAATATATGGATGGATGGACAGGTAGATGAATAAATGGGCAGATGAATACATAGATAAAGAAAGAATGACGGGAGGAAAGGATAGAGAGAGAGAGGAAGGGGAGGAAGAAGAAAGGGAGGAAGAGAGGGATACAGGTGAAGTTGTGTTAACGCTGTGTTAATTCCAGATTCTAATACAATCTTTGACAGATGTTAAGTATTTTGGAATTTCCACTACTATGGCATTGGCTGTCTCTACAGACTCAAGCTTCCCAATTGTGGGCCTCATAGGATCTGTCCTTGTTCCTGCATGGACACCCACCTGACCTTATAGTTCACTACTCACATACATATATGTGTATACACACACACACACACACACACACACACACACACATTCCTATACTCCTCCTTCCAGCTTTGAAGCCAGAATGAGGCCACCCCCATGTTTCCAGGTGGGAGGCTGAGGCCCAGAATGGGGCTGGTGGCAGGTGGGGGATGGGGAGGCCAAGCTGGGCTCTGTCTCAAGGTCTGCTCCCTGCTTGAGTGATCAACATCATTTCCATACTATAATTACATTGCGCCATCCCCTCCCGATTTTACTGCTATCTTGTAAGCCGTCCCGGTTGTGAGTAATTTAAAGCTATATGAGATGTCAGACTCCGTGAAACAATCACCCCTCAAAGAAATATGGTCCGAGATCATAATTGATAAGTCCCATTAGGCAATGGGGCCTCTTATTTCCTCTTTGGTCTCCTCTGAGATGGCCTTGTTGATCCACCTACAGCAGGCAGTGTCTCCAGCACAGTGGGGGAGGAAGATACATCAGCTCAGGGTTGAGGCTCTGAGGCTCCAGGGCAGAAATCAAGAGAACAGGAAGGCAGGAAGATGCGGGGGAGGGGGGCTTGTTCTTCAGCTGCATCAGGCTCTCCCTGATTTTTCTGGTATGGAAATCCCCTACAGAGAAACTTGGAGCTAGCAGCACTCAAGTCGGAGCCTTTGGGTTTGTCCTACAGTGCTTGGCTGGGACAAAGGTAAAATTTATGGGTGACTCTTAGCCTAGCAGCAGCAGCCCCTACATCAGGCCCCATGAAGCCACAGGTGATCCTAGAGGCTAGGAACCTAGCAGAGGCGTCCCCATGCTGCTCCCTCTTACCTCTGTCCTGAGGCCTGACATGGGAACTGAGTGAGGATATATTGGAGCAATCATAGTTAAGTCTGGCCTGGTCAAACATCTGCTCTCTTGTCCCATCCAGTCATCTACCATCCCTCACTCTGGGGTCAAACAAGAGAGCATGTTGAGGGAAGAAAAATTAACGGAGCTGGAGATGGGGGTGGGGGCAAGATGCTAGGAATCTAGACTTTGGGTATGGCTGGCCAGCAGAGCTGCACTGAGCAAGTCTCTCCTCTCTGGACCTTGACTTCCCCATCTTAAAAACCCTCTTATAATGAAATGGCAGCATCAGGATCCAAACAATCCCTGGGAATCAGTTCACAGATCCCCTCACACATCCTAGCCACAGATGTGGCTCTCATGTTCCCACGTGGCCTCCGGCAGCTGAAGCTGAGAAGCTTTGTGCCCTTCCCGATATTGAAATTTAGTTTTGTTTTCTCTCTGTGTAGCTCAGAATGGACCCAAACTTGTGATCTTTCTGTCTCAGACTAGCAGGTGCTAGAATAGCAGACATGTCACCGTGCCCAAATTCTACCCTCTTGGTAAACTAGGAGCACTCCGATCAACCACAGTCCCCGCCGCTCCCAAGAGCCCTGCCACTTGGTCCTTTGCTCATGCTCTGGGAAGACCCTCATAGGCTGCTGTGGTTGTGATTTCTGGATACGAACACATTCTCTCTCTCTCTCTCTCTCTCTCTCTCTCTCTCTCTCTCTCACACACACACACACACACACACACACACACAAACATGCATATGCACTCGAGGCCATTTCATCACCAGAGCTAATTCAGCACCATGGACAGTGCAGCAAGCTCTTCCTCAGAAGATTCCCCAACACACACACACACACACACACACACACACACACACACACACACACACTTTCCAAGATGCCCTGAATTTCCCCTCCTCCTCACCTCTGATGCCAACTCTCCATTTCTGTACCAGCGGCCTGATTGATCTGTTTGTAATTCTGTCCTTCCTTGTGATTTGTTCCGGAGCGGGGAGAACGGGTGAATCTTTCCTGGCAAGACATGTCAAAACTGCCTGTCTTCCTGTTGGGTGCAACTGCTGTCTCCCAAATGCTAGTGCCCCGTTGATATTGTTGACTCTTGTTGTATGCGCTCACTCTTTAGTATCTGTTTTTCCTTCCCAGCTCTGCCGAGTGATTGAGAGGCCCCACTTTGCTTTTCAGGAACGCATCATAAGGCCTCTTTCAGGAACGAGTTGGCTGACGTGAGGAGCACAGGTAAGTGAACTCTGCCAAGGTGCCCTCAGCTCTTCCTCACAGGATCTCGTTGCCAGGTCCCGTTGGCATCTCTTTGGGGTTCCGGCTGTCAGGAGATCAGTGCGTGAATCCACTTCCAGCTTCCTGTGCCCACTCGGCAGGACAATCAAAGCCCAGCTCTCACCAAAGCCCATTTCATGCCCACCTACACCAGCAGGCAGGGCATGCTGACCAAAGTAACATCTAGGGCTGTACTGGCTCAGCAGGGAGCCTATCTACTATGCACAAGGTTCTAAGTTTGATCCCCAGCACCAGAAAATGTATCTCCTGGGTGGGCAGTGATGCCAGCATGGCGATATGGATACACACTGGGACCCCACTGCCAGGGAGAGCACACATATCTCGGCATTGCTGGCCAGCCAGCTGAGCCTACCTGATGAGTTCCAGGACTTCTCAAAAACACAGGTGGATGATATCCGAGAAATGACACCCAAGGAGTCCCCTGGCCTCCAAATACATGCATGCCCACATGTGTACACACACACAAACACACCCTCACACATACACACAAAACAGCAAATAACAAAAACAAATAACAAAGATAGTTTTTAAGACTGTTACAAAATGGCAAGAAGTGCTGGGTGGAAATTTTAATTTAATCAAAACTGGGTGTTTTAGATTCAAGGCATTGGGGAAGGTCCTTTAAGAAATGGCCTCTAAGCACAGGCCTGATTAGGAATTGGTTGCTTCAGACCAAGAGAGAACCTTCCAGGTGAAGGGAGCAAAGAAAGGCCAAGTTCTGGCATCTGGAATGTTCCTAGAATATTTGAGGACCAGGCAAAAGGCCTTTGTACCTGAGGCAGAGACAGGAAAACCACTTTGGGGGAACTTAACCCTGAATTCCATATGCAGCTCTGTATGAAAGTGGTTTCTAGAGAAACAGGGGAAAATGGGCACAGCAACAAAACTGCAGGTGTGCAAAGAGGAGAGGGGGAAGAGAGAGAAAGAAAAATAAAAGAGGGACATATGAGAACAGAAAGCAATAGATTAGAAAGAAAGGAGAGGAGGGGAATAGAGAGGGAGGAAGAAAAGATAGGGAAGGGAAAAGAAAAGAGAGGAAGGGAAGAGAAAGGGAGAAGAAAGGAGGGGGAAGGAGAACAGAGAGAGTGTGCAAAGGTTTGAGAGAAGAGAGGAGGAGGAGAATCAAGAGGATAGGAATAGAGAGGAGAAGAGTGAATTGGGAGAGACAGACGTGCTTTGAGGTGTTGGCTCGAACACTAGTGCAGCCGGAAGCTGAGACAGACACGGGCTGTGGTTAGAGGCAGAGGCTCACTCTCAGAGAAGCCAAAGTTGCTCTCTGTTCTCAAACCTTTTTTTTCCACTGTGTGAATGGGGCACATTGAACTTGACTTAGTTAATGGTTTCTATTGCCATGATGAATCACTGAGACCATTTCACAGCAGACTTCCTGGTCCTCTGGCTCTTACAATCTTTCTGCCCCCTGTTCCAAGATGTTCCCTGAGCCTTAGATGCAGGGACTGTGGTGTATCCATCACTGCTGGGACCTCAATAGTTTGTTGATCCAGTTGTGTCAGGTTGTGGTGGTTTTCTGTGATGGCCTCCTTTTGCTGTAAAGAGGAGCTTCTTTGATGGAGGTTGGTGGCTACTCTTATCTGTGAGTGTAAGGGTGGGATTTAGAACTTGGTAAGATGTAAGGCTGGTCTGGCTGAGTGGCACCAGTAAATTCTTTCCTAACCTTCATGACCTCACTGGCCCCAGGCATGGGTTTCCACTTACTGGTTGGCCTTTAAGTCCACCTAGACAGGTAGCTCTTGGTTGCAAATTACCACCAACATGTGAGCACCCTTTATTGTACCTTTAGGGTATTATCTTGCCATGCTGGTCATGGCTGTGCTCTGTAGGTGCTGCAACTGGGTAGTTCTGTTTGATTGCTCCCCTCCCCTGGCAGCTTGCATAGTATATTCTAGAACCATGGGAACTAGACTACGGGCAGGAGGTATACGGGTCAGACCCAGGTCTAAGTGTGTGGTGTCTTCAGTACTGGGGTCCACTCTCAATCTGAGAGGGAGCCAGGGGCTTCATCTGTAACCTATTCTGTTCTGGGAATAGATTACACTTGAACTACCCAGACTCAACTATTCAAAAGGAAGTTAATGTTTTTCTGGTTCACAAACAAAATCAGAAGAACAGCAACGTCAATGGACAGGTTAATATCAAAGAGGGAAATGCTTTGTGGGGTTCCACCCCAAGAGAAGGAATGACAGGCAACTAATGCTGAAAGAAGGAGAATTAGCCTCTCTCATGGACGAGGCCCTTACTGGTCATCCAGTGAAGAGCAGTCAGCCTTGAAACCTTATACACATCACCAACACAACAGACCCTGCTATATATATATATATATGAAATATAATATATATGAATATATATATGAATGAATGAATGAATGAATGAATGAATGAATGAATGAGAGCTGGAGAAAGAGAAGGGAATGAGAGAGAATAATGTACTTCTATTTCAATTTAAAAACAAAACCACTATGAACAAAAGCCAGAGAAAAGTATTTATTTCACTTCTCAGTGAAATGAGAAAAACTGAGGCAGGAGCTCAAGGCGGGAAGCTGGAGACAGGAACTGAGGCAGAAGCCATGGAGGAGTTCTGCTTACTAGCTTGCCCACTCCTGGTTTGCTCAGGGAACTTTCTGTATCATTCAGGACCACTTTGCCCAAGGGTGGCATTGGCCATACTGAGCCAGGCACTCCCCTATCAATCAAGAATCAAGAAAATGCCCCACAGACCATGCCTATAGAAACATTTTTTCAGTTAAAGATTCCTTCTTCCCAGATGACTGTAGTATTGGTCATGCTGACACAGAAGGCCAAAACACGGAGCTATTGCTGATAATCTCCTTCTCTGAAGGTAGATGTGACCCACCTTACAACATCCGAGCCCTGCAAGCGCTACACAGAGCTCTACACCCAAGGCTGTCCCAAGCCGGGAGGGTGTTCACTGGAGCCAGCACCCAGGTGGGTCCCCAGCCAGGTGGGCACTCACTGGAGCATCGAAGGCACATGAGTATTCCATACATCTTCTACCCCTTCTGTATCCACATCTCAGACCCAAACACTCAAACTTCAGAGGGAAGCATTGCACTGTGGGATTTTTCTGGGACCTTATGCAGGTTGGCAGCAGTTGGCTTTGACTCTGGGCAGTCTGAGACAGGATGCCTCTGACAGATTATCAGGGCAGACACAACCCTTTGACGCCCTGCTTCCCAGAACGAGGGGTTGACTGGACAACCGTTACAGTTAGTGTCCGCCACAAGCCGTTTCACACCGTGCATTCACTGAGCCTTACAGCCTCCTCTGTGTATAGGGAGTGGAGGCCTAGAGTAGGAAAGGAGCTTCCTCGGAACACCCTGAGGTAGAGCTGGGTCTACTCTCCAGGTCTCCTACCTGAACTTCCCAATTCTCCACCTCAGCACCTCACAGAGTAGCTTCACCTCAGGAAACCAGGCCAGGTTTCCCAGCCACCAAACAGGTCGCTCTCTCATTTTGTCCTCAGATCTCAGGCCTGACAGACAGAGCCTGCATCCCTTTGAATCACACACTTATCCTCTGAAACTTTACATAAAGGCAGGAATGCCAGCCTGGATCAGAGCCAGGAAGGACTGTGACATTACCCTCAATGGTATCTTCTGCAAATGCCAGCTCCCTCCGGGGAGAGAAGTACCAAGCTCTGGGCATGGGGGCAGCCCAGGTGTGTCTGTCCTCCCCCCTCCCTTCAGGTCCATTTTATCAGGCACCTGTCTCCACGTGCATGCTATTGCTTGGCCTTGCTAACCCACATGCTGGCCTAACAGCCCCTAACCAAAGTTCTAGCTCTCTAGAGACATCAGAGAGAGTCAGACGTGGCGTGAGAAAGCACACAGCCATGTCCAGTGACTTCAGAGTTTCAACAACAACAACAAAAAGAATGAGCAAAGAGTCAAGAAGTGTAGGGGAAACGCATCCTTACCGCGCATCCTCAGGGCTTTGCAAATCAAACCCACAGCGTAACACAGACCTAAGGCCAACAAGAACGAGGGAGAATGCCAGCAAGGACACCATGCCAACGCGTGCAGCCTTCCGGTGGGAGTGCTAATTGGTACAACCAGTCTGAAAAGCTGCTTCTCCGAATCTATAAAAGCCTAACATATGGGCTGGGAGATGGCTCTGTGGGTAAAATACTTATGGCACAAGCGTGAGTTTAGATTCACAGAACCCACATCAATGCATGGTGAGCATGGTGAGCATGGTGGCCCGCCCATAATTCTAGCACTTGGGATTTGAGATCGGGTCCCCTGAACAGTCTGCCTAGCCAAACTGGCAAGCACACAGTCCAAGTGAAAGACGAGACTGTATCAAGGTAGACTCCCAAAGCCAGCAGCACACCTCTGCATGTGCAGGCACACGTGAATACCCTAACACATACACGTGCACATGAAAGAGGGGTGGGGAAGAGAGAGAGATGCGCACCTATGACTCCCCAGCTCAAACCTAGGTTGCAACCAATGGAAATATATGCATATGTTCACCAGAAGATGCATGCTGCAACTTCACTCAGCATGGCCAGACATGGCACAGAGCCTCCAGTGACAGCAGAACGAGAAGATGAGTCCCAGGCACTGACATTCACACTGGGATTCTGGGTAGCTATGAGATGCAGGATCCGTAACTGCATAGAGTGTGGGAGCTCCCAGAACCATCACAGGGGAAGACAGGCCAGAAAGCACTGCAGTCAGAAACAGCTAGCAGGGGCCCAGGGGAGTGGCTGTAGGGGGCTTTAGGTACTTCCTTCATCTTGTGAAATTGGCCCAACTGTTCCCAGAACTTCCCCCCCAGCAACCATCACACCCACTGGCATTTCCTTGGTTAGTAGAGACATGTTGCTGCATGCAACTGCAAAGGCACCTGGGAAATGTAGTTCCTAGCAAGGTCAAGTCTTCCCATTGCTAAACAAGCTCTCATTCCAGATTCATTTCTTAATAACAGGAATTGGCAGGTGTGATAGTCAGTATGGATCATCCACCTCACCAGGATCTAGTTCTCACCTGGGAGACAAACCTGGGCACGTCTCTGAAGGAATCTGAAGAGCTACCTTGAGTTACATCACCTGACAGGCTGAGGTCCTAGCCTAAATACAAAGAGAAAAGGAGAAGGCAGGCCAAATCCCAGCATTCATCTGTCTCCCAAGCACTGCAACACCCATCTCACACATTCCCCACAAGTATAGTGACAGACTATACTTTCAAACCAGGATCCTAAATCAACCTTCTTTTCCCTGCCTTCGTTAAAGCCAAGAAAGGAAAACTAATATAGAAAATTAGAACTAACCTAACCAGACTGATCTTTGGCTTTTGAACCAGTTTGTGGCAGGAAAGTGGAAGAATTTGGAGCTGTGGGCTAGAAAAACCTTCAAAAGAAAGGCCCTGCCATGGAAATGCGAATTCACCTTTCTCAGAGTCAGCCAATCCTTGAGGCTATGAGCTGTGTGAGTTTCTGCTACAACCATTCGACTGTGTCATTGTCAACAAAGGAGCAGGTACAGAGCACAGGTGATGACCCACACTCCTGTGCTCCAGCCATACTATCCCCCTTCACATAGCCAGGCAGCGCTGGCTTGAAGAAGGAAGTGGTGAGCACCTTCCTGAGGAAGGGAACCTCATCTCTGTCGTGAGGACAGTCAAGACTGAAAAGAGCAGGAAGTGGGAAAAGTTTCCTTTCAGAGCAGCAGTGAAAACTTCACGGCTTCATCCATTCTTATTTTGGTAACTAGATCCTGGCCTTGGCTGCCAAGGCACCTGGGAAATGTAGTCCCTAGCCAGGCAGTCCTACCAGGAAGGATCCTCTGGGGCTGAAGAAAGAAAAAAGAGGAAGAAGTTGGACAGCCAGGAACCCTTGCAGTCACGAAGCACAGTCCCCAGGCCTGTGGAAAGCTCCTCTTTGCCTCTTACAAGCCATTGTCCAACCATCTCCAAGGATATGGATATGATCAATTCCTTCTTGTGCTGAAGATCCTCTCACAGTATCCGGTGGCTTCTGGAATCATAGTCAAGAAACCCTGGCTTCTCTTTACTTTGTGTCAGATAATGGCTGGTGAAGGAGGTCAGAGAGGAAAATGGAGAGGCATGGTCCCTGGCTTTAAGGAATGTTTAGTCTAGGAGGAACCAGCTATAAGTTTATTTACCAGTTTTCATGTCCCAAGTGGTCTGAGCTTTCCCTCACCCCAACCAAGAGGGAGGGGGGACTCAGGGAAGGAGGAAGTGACTTAAATTCATCCTGGGTCCAGAAACCTTCCCCCTCGACTTCCCACCCCACCTACTGCCCCAGATTTTGACCAGTGACAAGAAGAATTAGTGAAGTTTCTACTAGCCTAAGAAGGTCTGAGAAATAACTTAAAGCCGGATGTTCCTCTTTTTGCATTGTCCACCCTCAACATGTTCCTGCCTCCACTTCCCAGGCTGTATTTATTTTTGTCCATTTAATGATGAGATAGCTCACATCTCCCTTTTTTTTTTTTTTGCCCTTAAACTTCTAAATTTTTAATCAAGCGACATAAACTTAATTTTTTTGTCTCCCAAATATGAAAGGTCTTAGGTTCTGACAGGAAGATGACTGATGAATTATGCAGGCAGCAAGCACCCATCCGACGTCTCTGATGTGCCGGGTTATAATTGCACAAACTCCTGCCTCCCCAGATCTGGGAAATGTGGTTTTACACTTCCTCAGACATCGTTAGCAAAGGGTGACAGCAGATTTAACAAGTGGCGAGAAGCAGGAAAGTGAGATAGGTTTTTCCAGAAACAGTGTGGCTGGGATGTCCATTGGATGCCCATCCCGTTGGCCCTTGTGAGTGTGGACCCCGCTCAGTTGCCCAAAGTTGGCAGGAGACGCTGGTGTCTGCTTCAGCAGTGAGAAAAGATCTGGTGTCTCCCCACAGTGATGGCCATTTATCAGGCGTGACACTCAGCAATTCAGGGGATTAGGACCAAGAGTCAGAATCTGTTCACAACATGAGATCCCTCCGGAGGCAATGTGGGGATTTATTCATTCATTCATTCATTCATTTCTTCGTTCCATCGATATTTATTAAATTATTTTGGCTGCGGAGTCTGGCACTAGAAATCCCAGCCCAGCTTCCAAGGGGCGAATGCCATGCTATGATGATGTGGAGACTAGGTTAATGCAAGCAGGTGTTTCCTGCTGAGATCAGAAAATAAGAATTCTGGAAGACAGTGAGGGGTCGGTACCTCTGTTGATGAGGGTGAGTGGGAAGTGAGGGCTGACCCTGGAGTGATATCTGAGCTGAGGCGGGAGAGAAACTGGCTCCTGGCAGAAAAGGCATTTGGGATTAAGTCTCCAAGGTGAAAGAGGAAAATGGAGTTTTTGTTGGACTGAAAGATGAAGGCAACAGTAAGTGAGAAACTTGTTCTGTATGAGCCAATGTGAGGCCCAGCCTTCAGCTACCATGTCTGCTCAGTGTTTGAACATAGGATTTTCTGTTGCAATTTGGAGGCTGCATGCAGGAGCCATCAGCTGTGGATTTCCAAGGTCCTGGGGATGCTGAGTTACTGAAGCATTTACCAAATCACATGTGGAGCCCAGTGGCTCATTTTCTTGTGCCCATGATCTCGAAGCCCTCATCCCCAGGCCACACACTCCCATTTATATATGAGAAAACTGGTCAGTGAGACCATAATCATGCGACCCCTGAAAGGAATACCAGGACTTCAGGTCTCATATCCTGACTTTACGTTTCCAGATCCCCCTTTTTCTGAGCCCCATTCCTGAAAGGTGAAGTGGGAGTGGAGCCTGTCCCAACCCACTTCTCCAGCTCTGTGACCTTGGCTGTGTCATTCCTCTCTCTCAGTCTTTTCCTTGTTTGTTCTTGAGTGACACTGGTTATGGTCTCATTCTATAGTTGGAGGGCTAAACTGACACCACGGGCACATGGAGCTTCATGGTTAAGAGAAAAGCTGGAGAGAAATGAGTTCAGGTCTCAACACTGCCTGTTCCCTGCTAACATCATTGAAAGTATTCTCTGAGCTTTATTTCCTCATACATAAAAAGCAAAAAAAAAACCATGAGATTGTTATAAGAAGCCTGTGGTGATGGTGTGTTAGGCAAGCAAAGAGATGCATACCTAGTGAGCAAAAAAAGGTCAAGACACAGTGTCATCTCTACCTCCACCACTGCCATCATCACCATAACCATCATCATCATCACCATAACCATCATCATCATCACTACCACCACCAGCATCTCCCTCATCACCACTATCATCACCTTCACCATTATCCTCATCACCATCATCACCATAACTATCACCATTACACTATCATCACCACCATCATCATCACTATACCATCACCATCTTCATTATCACCGTCATCACCACCACCATCACCATCACCATCACCATCATCATCATCACCACCTCCTTCTCTCTCCCTCTCTATCACAGCCATCATCCATATGCTTTAGTATCTGGCACTATCTAAGCTTGAAGCAGTGCAGACGTACAGACCATTCATTACTCTAACTGAGCTTCCTTGCTAACTGCCAACCCTTGTCTTGAACTACTCTAACACCTGTGAGAAACTTGGCCAAGAACCCTTATTTCCAGGCATTTCTGTGTTCAGCCAACATTTATTGGAGTGCCTGTGTGTGGGACACTTGGGAGCCCATCCTTACCCTCAGGAAGCTCACATGCTGGAGGGGGCCCAGGAATAAACAATTAAACCAAAAAATCAATGCCCTAATTACAGGTTGCTGTGTTATTTAATTACAGAGGGTGATTAATGGCTTCTGGATGGGCAGGAGCTTTTCAGAGTGTGCAATGTCTTCAAGGTGACAAGCACACTGAGTTCTTAAATCAACAAAACATTGGCATGCATTCAAACCGTCCCTCTGCGGTGAGGAAGAAGTTCCTTGGCTTACCCCACCACACTCCCCAGAACACAAATGAGGAGTCCCTGCAGCTGACTGCTGGGCTGGGAGTAGAGGCAGAAGGAGAGGAGGGGGTGAGCATCTGCAGGCATGGGCTGCCTCACTTGATGCTCAAGCCAGGTAAGAACTGGGTTTGCTGGCAGGGAAGGCGCCCGAGTGGTTGAGCTGGGACAAGTGTAGGAGTGTGGAGGCCACACACACACACTGTACCATCACTAGGTCCTTCCTCAAGCTGGAAGGGGAAATCCTCTGGCCCTCCATCCTGACCAATAATGACCATGGAGGGCAATGGTCAGGGCTTTGGCCACAGCTCAGCTCTGAACCTCTGTGTCCTCGGTGGAGCCCGAGGCACCTGCCATCAAGGAAGACCTTGCACTCAGGGACGCATGCTTTCCAGTTTCCCACGGCAAGTCACTGTGCTTGGTGGGAACACTGTCAACATGCAGAGAGAGCTATTTGGGATATGACCACTTTGGATGAAGATACGAAGTCACGATCTAGTGAGAGGGCTCCATGGGTAAAGGCACTTCTTGCCAAGCCCAACGACCTGAGCTCAATGCTCAGATTCACACAGTGGAAACAAGAGGACCAACCTCTGCAAGTTGTCTTCTGACATCTACCCAAACTCCTCTCTCCCAACACACAAAGTAAATAACAAATGTGAAGCTGTATTCCGGTTCTCTAGAGAATTCAATCATCTTCTAAGAAGACTTGCCTTGACTGTCTTTCAAAGAGGCCCATGGTGGTGGGTGGGGTGGTGGGTGGTGGGTGGGGTGATGGGTGGGTGTGGGATGGTGGGTGGGTGTGGGGCGGGATCCCATGTGAGCCCAAGCTTGGAACTTCCTGTGCCTTTTTTATTTGTCACATGTCCAGTGGAACTTCTTCCCGAGGATGTTTGGTCAACTTTCAAAGACTGGACATTCAGGCTATGATGCTAATATTAACATGACATTTAAGGTGGGGACAAACAGCAAGAAAAACTTATGGTTTAATAGTGATGTGTTTGTGTGTCAAGTTGATAAGGAATATGTTAGTTACGTTTTCGTTAACCTGACACTAGCTGGACCCAACTCAATATGGCACCTCAATTGAGAGATGCCTCTTTCAGGTTGCCTGTTCACACGGCATTTTCATGGCCGATATGGGAGGTCCGAGTCCACCCCTGGGCAGGTGGTCCAGGGTTGCATAAGAAATCAGCTGAGCAAGCCACCGGGAGCAAGCTAGTGAGCAGCACCCCTCCACGAATTCATCTTCGGCTTCTGCACTGAGTCTCCCCTTGACTTCCCTCTGTGGTGGACTGTGATGGGGACATGTGAGCTGGCATAAGCTCTCTCCTCCTCAAGCTGCTGCTGGTCCTGCTGCTCATCACCACAACAGAGAACAAACCAGGACAAAAGGCCACACCCACCCCAGCTCCTACACCTGTGTCTGTATCCTGGCCTACCGCTGAAGAGAACTGCCTACCGTTCCTGTTCTGAGTGACTTTCCTGAGGGGTCTTTTCCCATGCACTCCATCAGAAGGGCAGCTACCACAGAAAAGCTCTTATCCAGGCCCAGCTGGCGAGCCAATGAATTTATTAGGGTCGCTTACAGGAGCATGGGCAAGCTGGACAGATGAAACACCAATAAGCTTTGCCCAGCATGAGTGAGGACTCACCAGAGCTGTGTGACTGGAGTCCCCTGGACACCTGGCAGGCAGCTCCCTCTAAAAGCCTCCCAGGATGATCACTCACATGACCTGCGACTGGGCCTCTGAGCCTGGCAGCTCCGTGGCATTTCCTGTGGCATCACATGACTGTCCTGACAGGTTCTGCTCCTCCAGCCTCAGATCCCTGATTGGACAAACCCTGCTCCCTGAGAATAAGTACAGATGTGCATTTAAGTGTCCCAGGGGACAAAATAAGTGCAGTTTTATTTGTTGTTGTTGTTGTTTTTACATACCAGAGAGGTCAGTGTGTGTCATCCACACCTGTTCAGCCTCTCCCTGTCAAAGCAGACATTACTAGTCGATCACTGATATTTTTCCCCACTATCACTCTATTACTTCCCAACAGTTCAAGCAACCTGTACTGAGAAATGCAGAAAGAAAAGCGAAGCCTGTCTACCTCCTCAATGCAATGTGCTGCAAGGGTTTTCACCTGGTGCTGAGTTGGTAAGGAAACTCTAGGCTTCACTGTCTCGGCTCAGGTGCGAGACTGCTCACTCACAATGGAGAAGGAAGGCGGGAAGGCCAGGGAGCCTCACAGATGCCAACTTACTGCCCTCAGACCATGAGTCTGAACTGCTCCTCTCTCTCTCTTGCCTGGACACAATTATGTTAAAAGAGCAATTAGCGACCTCTTAAACCTGATGGCCTACTCCCCCATTAATCTCTTGCAATTATAAACCCCAAATCTTCACAACAATTGGTCCCAGATGCCCACTAGAGGGAACGCTAATGGCCTCCTTCCCAGCTGAAACCAGCTGTTCCGCTACAGTTTCTGGGTCAGGAAGACAGAGACAAGAGGTCACTTCTGGCCGAATGGTGAGACACCAGGGCGGAGAGCCTGCAGAGGAAGACCAGGGGTGGCACCCAGCAGGGCCCCGGTGCACCCTGGGAAAGCATCTCTCCTCCGCACCTTAGCTGCCTGCACAGCCCGGTCTGCAGTCAGCCTGGGCCCGTATCTCTCTGCACTCCAAGCCATTCTGATTCCTCATTATGAACACACGCTAATTACCGCAGATAATTAGCTCCTCACAGCCACCCGGCTGAGGCGCTCCAGACAAAGCAGCTCAGGAGGCTGCGGACATGGCTGGCCGCCTCCGGCCCACCGCCGGCGGCCACCAGAACACCCTGCCAGCTGACCCCAGGTTTGGGAGAGGAGCACCGGACGAAGGTGGAGGCTTAGGTCAATGGCGCTTACGTTGCATGGCCCCTGATGCCGCGGGCAGCAGTGATTCAGACCTCAGCACTGCAGCTAATTAAATCAATATGAGATAATGAACGGCAATTAGAGGTCCAGCTAGGCACATCTTCTCTTGTAAATACTGTTTCTCTCCCAACAGGGAGCTCTTTCTTAATAATCTGTTTGTGTTTCATTTCCAGGAACTGTAATTCCCCTAAGAAGCTCCTAGGGAAGTGATTTGTTTGTCTGTATAACCACGAAACCCGTCCTCTGGACTTGCCTGCCACTGCCGCACGCAGACGGTTCGTTTCGCTGTTGTTTGTTTTCGGTTTGTTCATTTGTTCTCTTGCTTGCTTGTTTTAATTTCTGACTGGTCCAGGAGCACATGCAAGGGTCTCAGCCCCCAAAGAAAACAGCAATAAGTCCTTGAAGAGGCCGCAGGGCTGGAGGCAGGCTTGAGGACTCCCACTGCACAGATGAGAAAAACTGAGGTTGGGCAGTAGCTGTGGGTGACTCCTGGGCCAGTCAGCTGATCTCCTCTGCCGTTCAGACCTCTTACCCCCCCACGTGGTACCTGGGGGGCAGGCTTCGGAGGACACCGTAAGAAGCCCCTGCCCCCTAGGAGCTCACAAATTTGTCTAGCAAGACAGACTAAGGCACATAACAATTAGACAGCAATTAAGCACCTAATTGTGTGGCACCAACAAGCTCCGGGTTTGGTGAGGGTTTGGGGACCAGAGAGAAATAGCAGCAGCAGAGGGCTCCTGCCTCTTCACTCTCTCTGCTTCCCATCAGGCCCTACTTCCTGGGCTCTGGGCTTTTGTTTATACACTTAGGGCTTCCAGCGGTATCCTAAAGTTACCGTGTCTGAAGTGGGGAAGCAGTGTGCCTCTCCGGGCCACCTGATTCTGCTCCTCAGCTCATTCCCCTCAGAGAATTAGCTGTCTCCACAGCAGAGTGTTATTCAGGAACAAAGAATGAAATTGTGTCACTTGCAGGAAAATGGATGGGGACAGAGGACATCGTGGTAAGTGGGATCAGCCGGCTCAGAAAGGCAAACACTGCCTGTTCTCTCACAGAGACACTGAATTTAAATGTATGTGTGTGTGTGTGTGTGTGTGTGTGTGTGTGTGTGTGTGTGTGTGAGTGTGAGTGATCGCTCATGTGTGTCTCTACGACATGAAAAAGAGAAAGACTGTATGGGAAGGGGGATGTCTAAAGACAGGGACACAGAGTAGCAAGAGAGAGTCATGGGTGGCAAAAGACAAACACCACACATTTGCCCTCACACAGAATCTAGACTGAAGCGCAGATAAACAAATGAAATGAGAACAAAAAGGGAACTTTGGGAGAGACTGGAGCGGCGACAGTGGGAGGGGTTAGCTCTTTGTGATGATGTCAGAGTCAAACCTGGTGATGTATATGCTAACTGAAATGTAGTAAGAAAAGACAGCATATTTACCTGAGCCTTCCTCACATGGCTTCCAGCTTGCCTGGCTGGACCCAAGACCTGAACTGGCCCTGAGACCACCCCGAGTGTCCCAGCAAACCCTACGTAGGGTGAAAAGTCCCGGAGAAGCCGCACACCCTGTCCCAGGACTCAACCCAGGCTTACAAAACAGTTCAGAACAAGCTCAGACATGGGGAAAATACCACCAGCTCTCATCACCTTCCCATGGGCGATGCAGTCTTGGGAAACTGGGGCCTGCATTATAGCCGCAGCATTGTTAGTATCTGCTCCTGTCACTGTCTCTATCCAGGGCATGCCTATAAACAGGATTTCATTTCATCTGCACGGACACCAGTGAGAAAGATGTGTCCTGCTCCATAAGCCCAGGGGTCTGATCTCAGAGAAGGGACATGACAGTGAGCCCCAGACTGGAGCTGGCAGAGTCCAGCTCAAACTGTACCACCCTCGCCCATGGCCTTCATGAGCCGTGCTTCCTGGAGGCTCTCTCTTTATTGGAGCCAGGAAGTTTTGAGGTCCCCCTGCCCCTGCAGGCAGATGTATGTGGCATTGTGCTGGCTAGGTTTTTATCAGCTTGACAGAAGCCTACACATATTTGGGAAGATAAACCTCAACCGAAAAATAAAATGCCTCAACAGGAAGATCTCTGAGAGTTCGAGGACAGCCAGAGCTAGAAAATGAGATGCTGTCTTAAAACAAAAACAAGAAAGGAAGGGAGGGAGGGAGGGAGGAAGGGAGGGAGGAAGGAAGGGAAAAGAAAAGAAAAAAAGAAGAAAAAAAAAGAGAAGAAAGCAGCCTCAACAGTTGTCTGTAGGAATTGTCTTCATTAATGACTGGTATGAGAGGACCCAGCCTATTGTCTGTGGTGCCACCCCTGGGCTGATGGTTCTGGGTTCTAAAAGAGAGCATGATAAGCAAGCTATGGGGAGCAAGCCAACAACAAGCAGCACCCCTCCATGGCCTCTGCATTATTTCCTGCCTGCATATGCATGCCACTTGAGTTCCTGCCCTGACTTCCCTGAATGATGGACCACAATCTATAAAATGAAACAAATCCTTTCTTCTCCAAGTTGCTTTTGGTCATGGTGTTTTATCACAGCAATAGAAACCCTAAGTAAGACAGATATGCATGCATCTATAGGTTAACATTTGTGTGTGTGTGTGTGTGTGTGTGTGTGTGTGTGTGTGCGCACACACACACACACACACGCACATGCAAATGCATAGGCCTGAAACTGGCACTTGGAGTTCAACTGCTCTCCATCTTGTTCTTTGAGGCTAGGTCTCTCAGCTAGTTCAGTTAGCCTACCTGTCCTGCTTGCTCTGTGGATCCACAGTCTCTACCTTCTGGACACTGGAATTACTGGAGGACTGCCATTCCACTGGCATTTACATGGGTTCTGGGGACCTGAATCCTGGTCTTCAAGCCCAGAGGGCAGACACCTTACCTACTGGGCTCTCGTGAACCTTAGGACATGTGACTCTTGACATGGGAGCTGACACAGCTAGCCTGTCCTGCAGTCAGCTGAGGCTGGGGAAGGCAGGCAGACAGTCCTTGTCCCTCATCATTGTTCCCCATGCCAGTAATGACCCAGCCTGATGACCTGATGATCCCTTCCTGCTCCCATGTTCGCTGGTCCCCAGAAAGCCCTGGACAGGAAGACAGGTGTCTTGCCTTCACTGTGGGTAGCTGCTGTAGACATCAGGCTTGCGGAATGTTTCAGCCAGAGCTATGGCTACAGTCTCGTTGATGCTGCTAGCCAGGGGACTGCTCTGAAGGGCCGAATGTGATGGGCTAACCCCCATGGAAAGCCAGGTGGCTCTGTTAGAAACAGTTCCATTTTCAGATTGGAAGCTAATTCTCAGAGAGGGTAAGGGACAGGCAAAAGAAGTACGGATAGTGGTGAGCAGGACCTGCCCGGTTGGCGCTCAGTTCTTGGCAGGACCATCTCGCCTTCCCCACTGTGGGCTCTGCTTCCTCGGTGGGAGTTCCCTGCCCCACTTTCATGAGCTTCAGAGTCCACCACCAACACCACGTATAGAAAACCCCGCTAGACTTTGCTCTGTCCTCATCCACTTCTAGACAGCAGGCTCCAGGCCCACAGTTTCACCGACTAATGGAATCCAGAGACTCTGAGGTGACAGGGTCACTAGAGCTGAAGCCGTCGGACTCCTAACTCTGAGCCCTCACACAACCCGAGCGCTGTTGATGAGTCCTGTGCCTCTAAGATCTCCTTCTCCACACTCCCTCCACACACCAGTTAAACGCAACTTTACCTCCTGAAGTTGATGCTGACACCTTTTATGCTGAAATAAAGAAACATTAGACAATGGGTTTCCCAGGCTCTGCTGTCTAAGCCTAGGGGCCAGGCCTGGTGAGAGGTAGAGGGCAAGACACACACAAAGGAGGGGAGCCAGAGAGGCTGAGCAGACGCCCAGCCTGTAAGGTCTGCTTTGCATACGTGATGCCCTGACTTCAACTTCCAGATCCCATGAAAAACCAGTAGTTTGTGCTTGTAGTCTCAACCCAGGGGAAGTGGAGACCAGATGTTCTCCGGGGTTTGCTGCAAGCAAGCAGAGCACAGTTGGCAGGGGCCAGGCCAGTGAGAAGGAGGCCCTGCCTCCCAAACCCAGGTGAATGCTGTCTAATGAGAATAGTGAAGTCAAGCCTACACCCACACACACCCACACTCACATGTGGCTTACACACAGCTCCACACTCACATACATGCTCATGGGCACACCTGTGCACACCCATACAAGCACAACACACACTCACACACACACTCGTGCAGGAAGGGCTCACTAATTCTGCTACCAGGAGCCTGAGCCCCTGAATAAGCAACCTTGCCCACTGTTATCAGATACCTTTCTGATTGTTCCATTAACCTCCCCACTGCCTCATCATGTGACATCCGAAGCTGACTTTCTGATTCCAGATCTAGGAAGTAACCCCTCACCTCCTTCCTCAATGCTGAGAAGCATATGATAGAGCCAAGACCACTGGGGGTGGGTATCCTGCAGAGGATGCTGGGAAGTAGCAACATCCATCCCCTGCTCATTGTCCTGCAGGCTAGAGGCTGCCTCTGGAGGGTTAGTAAGGAGACCCAGCTCCAACCACAGCCAAGCCCCAGGCTGCTGGAAGTCAGCCTAGCGATCTTAGGAAAGCCAAACCTGGTATGTGAGATGGAAAGCCTGCACCCGAGGCTTACCAAGAGGGGCCTGCAGCTCCTCTCCTGGATTCCTCAGAGTATCCTGGGAGGCAGGGTTTGGCCACAGGAGAGACTACTTTGGCTGTAGAGACCAGAATCACATTCTGGCACTTAACCTGTGATCCTGCAGGTGTTTTCTCCTGGACAGTTGCAATTATGTTACAATCCTCAGAAGAGGGAGCCAGCACAGGACACACCAGAGCTGAAGGCACCACAGGATGAAGCAAAATCAGGTGACGACTAAGCTGCTAGATCCTCCCTGCTTGGCCAGGCAGGATGTGGCCATGAATGCAATAGTGGCAGGACTGTTATGGAGGTGACCAACAGCTTTCTGGCTGGATCTGAAGTCTGCTCCACAGAAGAGTTCATGCCTGATACTGTAATCCTGATGGAAGCTCATGGCTGGGGGGAGGGGAGGGGTCATAGGCCCTGGCTGGGGGTAGGGGACACTGCTGCTGTAGTGGACTTGGGATCAAACAGCTGTATAAACACTTAGATGGTGCTGCTCTCAGGCTCGGCCAGAGAAGCTTCTGTTTGCTGCAAGTGATAGTAACTACAGATGGAAGTACCGAGAATGAGCAACTGTGGAATGATCAGCCGGAAATCAAACACTCATATCCCTGCCCAGCCCACAACTCAGGGAGCATTGCAGAAGAGGAGACAGAAAGAATGCAGTAGCCAGAGCGGGGGACCCGTGGGAGAGCGCTTTGAAATGCTATCTTCTGCATATCACACAACTGTTGCACATATGAACTCAAAGCAACCATGATCAAACCTGTCAACATTCCATAGTGAATGGGAGAGGGTCTCATGAGCCCCACTGCTCCCTGAGGGGCTGCTGGGGGAGGGAGAGTCAGTTCCTCCAGTGGTGTAGGCACTAGTGAGCTGCCTGTGTTCCTGTAGATGGCCCCACCCACCCTCACTCACATGCAGGTTAGGCCAGGGAGATGCAAATGGGCCATAAAAGAGATGTGAAAGTAAGCGGGGACTTGTTGGGGGAACCAAGGGGTTCAGCAGGAGTGGGAGGGTAGTGAAAGAGGAAAGTGGAGAGAATCAAAAGAGTGAGTGTTACAGCTATGTGCAGACATACATGAAGAAGGAGCCATGGTCAGAGTAAGGGCTGGGAAAGTGTTTAAGCCAGTAAGCATATTCCCTGCATGAGGTATAAGGAGCTGAGTTTGATCCCCGGAACACACATAAAAATCTGTCTTCGGTGGGCATGCCTGTAACCTGAGTGCTGGGGAGACAGACACTGGCCAGACAGGCTAGGCAAACCAGTGAGCCAAGACAGGACTGCTCCTGGGGAATGGAACCTGAGGCTGGCCTCTGGTCTCCACATGCTGTGGCACTCACACGTGCGCCTGCACACTCACACACGTGCCTGCACACAGGAGCACACACACACACAGACAGACATACTCACACACACTGAGAGTACCTTTAGGACCAGAAACCCTGCAGGCTGCAGAGTTGGAGAACGTTCACACGAAGCTAAGCATCCCAAACACACTGAGATCCAGAGTGGCCTGCACAGAGCACATCCCGTGAGCAGCAACCAGCCCTGGGTGGCCCAGCGTCTCCTGATGGATGAGGCAGATCCCAGTGACATGGCTGTTATTGATCTGACCGGGTTGTCGGCAGAGGGAAGGTTGTAATTGCCTCTGTAGTTTCATTGTAAGCACCCGGAGGGAAATTAAAGCCTTCGGCTAATGGGGTGCCCTGTCCTCAGCCTGTGATGCATCAGCTGCAGCCAGGTCCCCGGAATACCAAGTGGCTGCTTGGAGCATCACTTTAAAGCAGGTCCTGCCTGGAGCTGGAGTCCCACAGACCCGAGGAAGGGGTGGGGCAGGTACCCTCGCAGCTGAAGTTTCAGAAAGGCGTAGCATCTCCACGAGTCACATGAGGAAGTGTCGGGTCACCAGGACCCCCAGTCATGAGCACCCACCTCCAACCATAGTGGCTTCAGTGTACACTCTGCAGGCTAAGCAGAGAGGACCCTGAAGGCCTCTTGGATGAGACCAGGTCATGCTTAAAGCATTGGGGGGAGGAGGGAAAGAGAATCCTGTAATTGTGCTTAAGGCCAGCCAGCATCTTCTATATTCAGGAAACTGATTTAAAACGCCAACCACTGCACTGCCCTGCCTGGCCAACATCCAGTCTACCATGTACTCAGTGGGCATTCTTGATCTGAACATTTAGCACAGTACTAAGAAGCCAGGGAGTGGAGCAGTGCTGTGGGCTAAGTACCACCTCAGCCTAAACTCGGCACTAGTTTCCCTCCCAGCTCTGCACACCACAGCACTGCTCAGAATCAAAATTCTAAGGGGAAAGCGGTTAGAATACCACATGGCTCAGTGCAGACGCTCAAAACATTAATTTCCTTTAGTGTCTGTCACAGGTCTGAGGCCAGACCTGTCACTCATACTCAAGTGTAAATGACTGATGCAGACAGTCAGTAGTTCATAATCTTATATAGACCCATTACTCAGAGAAGGAATAAGACTCCTCTGAGGTCCGGTGAATGCTTAAAGAGGAGCTTAGAGAGGGTGTCTGAGCACAAACCACCTCCAGGGCCTTCATCTACACAGCAGGAAGGTTTGTGGATAGTGGGGTGAAGGCACCACGGGAAGATCCACTCCCACCCAATGATGAAAAAGCTGGAATTCTCCTAATCCAGCTGAGGCCACTGTTTCCTTGGCATATGCATTGTGCATGGCCCTACTCTAGCCCAGGGTGGCTGTGGTGGCTGCAATAGGCCGGTCCTGATTCCCAGAGCTGAGGGGAGGCACTGAGGTCCCTCCCCACCAGATTCTAGGGCTCTGTGTGCCACTTCCAGACAGCAGCAGCTCCCTCCCTCCCCTGCTCCCAGCTGCCTGCCCCCTCCAGCTGCCCCTCACCCACCCCCAGCTCAGCCCATTTCCTGGGCGTCCATCCAAGCTGAGAAAAGATGGGGCGTATTTTATCCATGGACCATCCCTCATCCCGTCATTGACTTAGAAGGAATGAGCATTTCTCTGGGGCTGGCTTTCTCCTACTGTCATGTTCGCATCTCCTGGGGGAGGGGCCAGGGTGGCTTTCCTGTATAACCCATGGTTCTTAAGCAGGCAGCTTTCTCTTGGACGGGGGCCTCCCATTTATAAAGTTCCTAAGATGGGGACACAGACAAGACAGAGAGCAGAGCTGGGTCAGGGAGACTGGGCCTGGCATCTGCATACCTGCCCACCCTCAATCCATTTCTTGGCTACCTTGGGTCTCTGTGTCTTCCTCACCTCACATGTGTGCCCCGAGCCTGGGAGGCAACCTTTGGTTGCCATGGAAAGCCACACCTCAGCTGAGATGGACAGGCACCCCACAGGCACAACAACCATTTCCACAGAGGACGCACGCCGCCAGGACCGTCCCGGCCCTACTTTCCCCTTCACCTTCGTTCCAATCTTTCTCTCCAATGTTGCCATCTCCCTTTGCCTGTTATTTCTCCTGCTCTGCCCAGGCAGTGTGAATCTGATAAACATACCTAGAAAGCATGGGCAGGAAGAGGAGTGAGCAGAGGAAATGAGGAAGGAAGAGCCCAGGACCAGCCAGTGCCCTCACACCTGGGTCTTCGTCTACCCTGCCTCCCCTGGGTTTACTCCTGCAGCCTGGCTTTCCTCGCAGAGGGTGATCTGTGTGTCTCTGTGTCTGGCACGTGTCCCAGAGGAGAGCCTCACTCGGTATGAACCCCTAAGCGTGGGCCGCCTGGTTCCACCGTAGTTCTACAGCACGCACACTAGAAACCTTGGACAAGAGACTTAGCATCTCTGAATATCAGCACCCCTCTCACAGTCCTGGAAGAGCTGGTGATAGAGTTCCCTGAAGACAGGAAGATTCCAACAGCCATTAAGGACTCCTGGGAGCTGGGTGCCATGTTAGCCTCCCCCATTCACGCTAGCTCATTTTCACATTTTGTTCATCTTCATGGTACAAAAGCCTAGACAGGGCACAGTGGCCAAACCAAGGGCAAACCCAGCCTCCCGTGGGCATGGAGGGAGGTGGGAGATGGAGCATGTCAGATGGGCACAGCTTCAGTAGAGTTCTGTGTGCAAGGTGCTTGGGCCTAGGGGCCAGCGAGCAAGGGAGGAGGGATCAGGCCGGGTGCACACAGGCTGACAAGCCAGGCAGTGATAAGCTGGGGAGGGAATTGCTGTCTTCTGTGAAATACAGCCAGGCTGATGGAAATGCAGAGGGGAAAGGCCTAGAATGTTGATTTGTGTGAGTCTAGACTGGAAGGCAGGTCTAGGGATGGAGCCCAGCATTCCCAGAAAACAAGGGCATGCATAGTCTTGCTCCATGGAAAAGGAGACTCCTGCCACAGCTGCCGAAGCAGGGACTGTGTGTCCTTGGCACCATAGGACTGCAAAGACCCTCCAGAGCACTGTTGGTGGCCCAAGTGTTACCTCAGAGGTCCTCTCCTCAGCCCCAAGGAAGCACTGAGCATGTCCACTATGCAGATGGGAAAACGGGGGCTCTGAGGATGAAGATGGCATCCCCGTGGAACAGAAAGGGATGTGCATTCTGGCTTTGTTCTCAAACAGCCCCCTCTAGACATACAGGCTGCAAATGCCAACCCTCTAAAGGCTGCCATCTCTGCTGGCAAACCCCACGGCAGAGTACCGGAGTACCATCGCACCTCAGCAGGGCCTCCGCACACAGTCCCTTCCCAGCCTGTCTATATGTCAGCTTCTACTGGGAGATGAGGAGAAAAGAGTTTTGGTTCCCAGCCAGCCCCTCAGCTGTTCTGGTCCCAGTTCTCAGGCCAGAATGCCAAGTAGAAATGGGACAAGCTGTCACTGTGGACTGCTGTTGTCTACAAAAGAACAGATGTGCAAAATCCCACAGCATACCCATCTACTGGAATTTAAATTTAAAACATGTCAGCCTTGGAGGATCCTGGCTCGTTGTTTAAAAGCACAGAGGACCTGTGTTTGGTTTCCAGCGCCCACACAGCAGCTCACAACCATCTATAACTCTAGCTCTAGGGGATCTGATGTCCTCTTCTGGCCTCCACAGGTACTGCACACACATGATGCACACACAGTCAGGCATAACACCCATACACATAAAGTAAAAGAAAAGAAAAATTTTAATTTAAAAAGGCAACCATGAATCCATCTATCTCCACACAGCAGTGAAGCCACAGAGGCTCTAGACCAGAGGACTCCACCATGTGACATCGGGAAGGAACAGACATTTTATCAGCTCACGGGGAGCTGACACCATGGGGACAGGACTGTGACATGGCAGCGCTCAGTGCTCGGCTTTAAGGCTCATCAATTAGTAGTTACATTTTATTAGAACTAGACTGTGTCTCAACAGAGACAGCAGCATCTTTTTATTTATTTTTGTTTTTTTATTGTGTGTGAGAGGGTGTTGACAGCTGTGTGTGCTCATGGGGAAGCCAGAGGAACTGTCTCTCTCTCTCTCTCTCTCTCTCTCTCTCTCTCAACCTCTAAGCACTGTAGCTTAGTTAGGCTGTCTGGTCAGAATTCTCCCAGCACTCTCCCAGAATTGGGATTACAAGCACGGGATAGAAAGCCACGTTCACTTTTATGTGGGCATGGAGATTTGAACTCAGATCCCCAGGCTTGTGCAACAAGTATTCGCATGGCTGCTCTGTGAAGGCTAATTTATTCTGCACACAAAGGCAGAGCTCTTGCTCTAGCTGGGTTGCTATACCCCAAGCCAACAGTAGGTGTTGCTAGCAGGCCCATTCCTCCCTCCACTCAACACTGAATAAAAGGTATCTTTACTCAAACAGAATGGCATGGACTCTGTTGCCTGCTTTCTGACCACTTCCCCCTGAAAGAAAACAAAAATGTCAGTGATCACGCTGTCCCCAGTGAGGGCTCTCAATATGTCCCCCAAGAGACGGGATGGTGAGTTTGCTTCTCCCCCAGGCAGACAACAACACGACGGGCTCAGACCCACACCATATGTCATCTGAAGGCTTCCTGCGGGGACCCCAGGAGACATAGCTGGGACACCTCTTGGTCTCCCCCTCAATGGAACCTGTGAGGGAACACTGACGTCTCTCGGGGGCAGTCCTGTGGACATTCCCAGTCTCGGCGCCTTGGTAAATGTCTTTTCTATCCCCTCACAGCAAGCTGAACATGATAACAATATTTTCCCAGCTCCCCCAGAAGAGAGAGTCGGGTGTTAAATGGAAGATTTGCTTGAGCGCATGGCTGGGACCTAAGCAAAATCATATTAAGGAAGTCATATTTATTATCTCCAAAAAGCAACCTGCGTGGCAGCATGCAGGAGGGCCAGATGGGAGGCTCAGGTGCACAGAGAGCCAACTCAGGTCTGTCACAGGGGTCTGAGCCCGGGAGGCATGGTCCTCTGTAGCTGTGGAGGTGGAAGGCCCGGCAGATGTAAGACATGGGTCCCCAACATAGAATGCAGACACACTGTCAGGACAGGGTGCACCTGGGAGAACCACAAGGGTTGTTGAAGAGAGAAAGGAACAAATGGGGACCTCAGGGTCCAGTGAGCCGAGTCGCTGTTGCTCAGGTGCCCAGCCCAGGGCCGCAGAGGAGCTGGAAGCCATGTCTGCTGGACAAGGGTGAGCTTCATCCAGAGGAGGGGCCTTCAGGCACGAAACAGTGAGGTTCTCCATGGAGGAGAGGAAGGTCCAGGAAGGAAGGGGAAGAGAGACGCGTTGGATCTCAGCTCGGCACCTCCTGGCTGATGTGCCATCACATCGAGGTGACTTTATTGGGCCTCTAGGCCCACATCTACACCCACACTGCAGACCACACCAGTCGTCAGGGTCAACCCCAGGTTCTGTCTATCCGCCTCCTAGCTTGCTCAGGAGGGGGGTCCTGCTCCAGACCCCACCCCCAGTCTCTGTACACTGGAATCACAACCATGCACTCCCCACAGGGTGAGCACTTTACTCACTGCATGACATCCCCTGGCCCAACTTCCTCTGCTCATGAAGGGAGAATGCTGGGCTGTTCCTTGGGAGAGAAAAAAAAATCAATCCACTTATAATTGTAACAACAGATGAGCTGAGTGTTAACACACCTGTCAACCCAGCACTCAGAAAGCTGAAGCAGGAGGCTCTCAAGGCCAAGACTAGCCTGGGCTACAAAGCAGGACACTGTCTCACAGGGGGAAAATCTCAGATAATTGTAAGGACTTGAGATATCATGAACGACACCTAGCCAGGGCTAGCACATGGGTAGGGGAAGAAGGGAAGATGGACTATAGCTTCAAAATAAATTGACTCAGAGTCAGACTGTCCCCTTGTTCAAGCTCAGCTTGGCTGGGACCAGCATTTGTCCCATTTAACCTCGGAGGATAGTGGTTCTTTGGTGGGGCCTCTGCCGGATAGCGACACTGGGGCAGGTCACAAGACACACATCAGAAGCGAGCACAGTCGCAAGGCCTGCAAAGGCTTCTTCACATGCTTAGGGAAGGAGCAACCGTCTTTCGGAGGGTTGGCCTCTGGAGCATTTCGTATTAGCTTGAAAAAGTTGGGAGGGCTATGCAAATGAGCCTAATGACCCAGCATATTCCTAGTGAAAGCACTGGGTGCAAGGCTTCCCTCTGCACAAGGTGGAGAAAATTATCTCGTTGGTGCCTACAGTGGGCTTGTTGGTGCTGACATTGTCCTCCTGTCACAGGGAATGGCTGACATAGAGGTAAGAGCCTGACTGAGCTGTGTGGTAGGGGTTTCCCTCTGTTTACAACCCCAGTGTAGTGTCGCTTCTACAAATGTTAAGGTATTTGGTATTTAAACCTGGAGGATGATGGCCCTGAGATGCTCACAAACCAACACCTCCAGGTGCTGTGAGATGGAGCAGAAATTGGGGTACTTGGTGAGAGCGGAACAGGAATTCCAATTCTGATCCCACGTCCTCGAATACCAAGCTTTCCTGCCTGGGCCTCTTCAGGCCAAACACAAGATGGCATGGCCAGATCCAAAAGTTTTCAGGGACTTTCACAGGCTTCATCTGCTGTCACTCAGCCAGGGTGACACTCGTTGATGCGAGCTATCTAAGTCAAGCAGGTGACTGGAGAGCTGTCCAACATCTGTCGTAGACTTCCTCACAACATAAGTCTAGGTTTACACGTGTGTGGGCAGCGCCAGACAAACCTGCACACACCTGTGCATGATTATTTAAAATCCACAGAACTGGCGCTCTAAAAACTTCCACAGCATACACAGCATGAGAGTAGATGTGAACGCGGGATGAGTGCTCTTCTCTTCAGGTATTCAGTGCGGCCAACAGGTCACAGGCCTGGAACCCAGCCCTTTTTGAAAAGTTGGCTCAGCTGTGTGGTCACAGACTGCAGCTGACAGGACAGAGGCTGCCTGACATCATAAATGCATCGGGTCATATTCTCTCTATTTCTGAGATTCACTCCCATGGGGAGACACAAAGCACCCTCCGCCGCTTCTCTCAAGGTCCCAAAGTCAAACTGAGGCAAGATTCCACCAAAGTTCACTCTGGGCAACAAACATGTATTGGGCTTCCTTAAAGAAGGCTGAATAGTTTCTGGTGAACTTGACACAGGCTATAGAGTCATCTGGGAAGAGGGACCCTCAGTTGAGAAAATGCTTCCATAAGATCAGACTGTAGAGCCAGGCATAGTGGCGTACACCCGTAGTTCCAGCACTCAGGGAGGCAGGGGCAGGCAGATCTCTGTGAGTTTGAGGCCAGCCTGGTCTACAAGGCAAGTCCAGGACAGCCAAGGCTACACAGAGAAACCCTGTCTCTAAAAGCCAAAAACAAACATAGATCAGGGAATAGGCAAGCCTACAGAGCATTTTCTTGATTATTGATTGACACGAGAGGACCCAGCCTGTTGTAGATGGGGCCACTTTGGGCAGGTGGTCCTGGGTCTTACAAGAAAGCAGACTGAACAAGCCAGTAAGCAGCATTCTTCCATGGCATTAGCTCCTGACTCCAGGTTCCTGTACTGAGTTCTCTCAGTGCTGAACAGTGGTGTGGAAGTATGCCAAATAAATCCTTTCCTTCCCAGGTTGTTTTTGGCCGTGGTGATTCATGAGAGCAATGGAAATGCTGAGAGAAATTGGTACCAGGACTGTGGGATATTGTGACAGACCTGGCCATTGTGCTCTGGACAGATTGTGGAAGGACTTTGGAACTTTAGGCAGGAAATGCCATTGAGTGTTTGAAGCTTGGGTAGCTGCTCTGTGGGAGCTTGGAGGATAAGAATGTTGAGAGACAGGCAAACAATGCAGGCCTGGTGGGTGACGTTTTTTACTCTATATAGCCGTTTGATGGTGTGAATTAAGGGTCTGCAGTTCTGGTGAGCTAGGGCTGAAGGATCAGCTGTGGTTAACAGGAGATCAGAAACTACTGAAGTGAAACCTTTGTGTTACTGGGACAATTGATGCTGGTCAGCTGGAGACCAGCATCCCTGAGGATCAGAAATCTGGGAGTGTTTCCTTATGGTCAGCACACAGAGCTGTGCTTCAGAGAGAGCCAAGGCTGCATCTCCAGCTGGCAGCTGAACTTAGTAATGTGTAGAAGTCACCTCCGTGGCAAGAGTTTTGAAGGAAAGGAAGGGTCATGAAAAGCAGCTGAGGAGTGGCACTGTGAGAGGCCACTGGCAAAGGTGTCGCCTCCGTGGCAGTTGAAGCCCAGGACTGAAGGGGTCGTGCAGAGACGTTGAGGCTTGGCACCATGAGAGGAGCCCAGGGAAGGCTACTGGTAAAAGTGCAGCCCAGTTGTAGCACTGGTTCCAGCATTTTGGAGGTGCCAGTGCCATGGGAAGACTGCCAAGGACAAGCAGCCATGCAGCCAGCCTGTGAGACAAGCTGTGTGTGCCGAGGGAGAAGGGGGGGCAGGGAAGCCACCCAGGCCTTTTGGAGGAGCGACACTGTGTTGTTTAAACTGTTGGAGTCTTGTATCGCTTTGTTAACGTGGATTGTGACTGTGCCCTGGTTCTTCCCTCTTGAGGTAAGAAAGCATTTAACTTTTTTTTTTTTTTTAAGCAGAAGCCCACAGTTGAGAGATTTTGAGCTGTGGAAGAGGCTTTGGCTTTTTAACAGAGATATCGAATATTTTAAAAAAGACTTTGGTCTTTTAAATGTCTGAATTTTTAAAGGCTGTGACTTTTAAAAGTTGGGTGTTTTATATTGTAATTTTGATATTAATGTGTGATCTTGAAGATGAACGAAAAAGGAAAGGATATGGCTTAACTGTGATATGTTTGTGTGTCTAATTGACAAGGGTTCAATTTTCCTGGCTAGTTTTATGTCAGCTTCACCCAAGACAGAGTCATCTAAGAAGAGAGAATCCCAATTGAGAAAATACCTCCCTGAGGGTGGCTGTAGGTAACCCTTAGGGCATTTTCTCCATGACTGATGGGAAAAGACCCAGGCCATTGTGGGTGGTGCTATCCCTGGGCTGGTGGTCCTGGGTTCTATAAGAAAGCAGGCTGAGCAAGCCATGAGGAGCAAGTCAGTAAGCAGCATTCTCCGTGGCCTCTGCCTCAGTTCCTGCCTCCAGGTTCCTGCCCTGTGTGAGTTCCTGTCTTGACTTCCTTCAGTGGTGAGCAGGGATGTGGAAACATAAGCCAAATAAAGCCTGTTCTCCTCAAGCTGCTTTTCGGACCTAGTGTTTCAGCACAGCACAGTACTCTAACCACGACACAGAGTTTAGGTGAGGAGTTGCTTACAGGGGAGTAGGCACTCTTGTCTCAACTGGCCACAGTTAGAAAGCCAACACAGATAAGAGGCTTCCCCTATGGCTGTGCAGATGGAGTCTACCCTGGCATCTCTGTACTTCGTCCCTCTGAGCCACAGGCAGTGTTTTCAGATGGTGGGGACTGGCTGGATACTCAGCCCCTACTCTGAGCCTCAACTGAGAGAGCATGTCCACCAGCCCTGGCAGGACAATCTTCTGCAAATAAGCACAGCTAAACACCCGATGTAGGTTTTTTGGGCTCAAAAGATAGCCATTCACTCAAGATGTTCTCTTGCTCTTTGAAGCCCATCAGGACCTCAGAAATCCCAGGCTGAATCTTTCCTCCTGGGCTAGCATGTCCAGAGTGTTGGGTGATAGTCACATAACCCCCACACACACATGTACCACCTCTGGAAGCAGTAGCAGAGGCTCCAGAACACGAAAGACTATCACCCCAACTCACAACACCACAACACCACTATTTTGTGGGCTTTTTTTTTTTCCGTAGATGGTGGGTATCGGCATGCCCTTGCCCTCAGGATAGTGTTCTAATATTCTAGAGTGTGCTTGGAAGCTGCAACTATTTTGAACTTCGGTGACCTTGGGTTAGTGTGATGTGTTTCTTCCTCCTGGTCCTACTTGCAGATGCCTTACTGCACGCATGGGATTTAATAAGAGGGGCTATATCCTAACCTGCAACCCTAGAGTTCTAGACTGTGGAGCCTGGGTCCCGCAGTGCTTTCCACTTGAAGCTGTTGACCTACTGAGTGACTTCATCCAGAATGAAATCCCACCTCCAGTTCCCTGCCCTGTCCATGGACCCCAGGGAGCTCAGGCCTCAGAGCTATTGGATCCCTCTGCCCTGGAGGACCCCATGAGCTGTGGTCTACCAGATCCTGGGACTGGCTACAGCACCATGCCACAACCAACCCATGCCAGGTCTGGATCTGCGAGCGGCAGCCGTTTGTCCCCACCCTGCCTCCTGTCGGCTGTCTCAGGTCAGAGCAGATTGCCTGGGATAATGGGCTATTAATCGCCAATTCCTCCCAAATGTGACACTTGCCTGGATAGGAACAGGCTGTCCCCATAACTCCTCTCGATGGGCCCTGGCACTGCCATCCTTCTGGGCTCTGCTGCTCAGAGGGAACACCTGCTGGAGCCGGGGCTCCCATCTATCTAGAGAAGCCCTTGGGTTTCGACTGGAACACTGCCACCTGGCAGGCCTGGCCTGGGAGCTTCTGTGTCATACAAGCACACGGGATTCAGCAGGGACTGTGGCAAGGCTGCACTGTGTCCCCAGGGAGGGTCCAGCACGGCCACTGAGGTCAGCCGAATATCCCGAGCAGGAGAAACAGCCAGCTTCTTTGTACTGTGTGCTCTTGGAGGCTATGTGCTGTGTGGACAGTAACTGTGATTCTACTGGATTTTTTTCCATTGGTGGTTAAGTCTCAAGCCATATTCAAGCCAAGGCCCAGCCTAAATGCTGGGGAGCAGAAATGAGTGGGCTGTTCAGCCCCCAGGGGACCGGTCCCGGAAGGTCACCTCCTGAAGTTGTACCTGACAGCTGTAGCCAGCAGGGTCTTCTGAACCTGGCTCAAAGGCTTATAGCATGTGGCATCAAAGGCAAGGAGCAGAACTTGAGGCTTGACCTCCAAAGACTGTGGTTCTGGCCACAGGAGGCCAGTAGACCTTCCTCATCCTTAAGGACTCATTTTAAAATTCTAAAAGGTGTGTGTGTGTGTGTGTGTGTGTGTGTGTGTGTTCTTCTCTTCCTTCTCCTCTCCCTCCGTCCCTCAGTGCCTTTCTCTCTCTCTCTCTCTCTCTCTCTCTCTCTCTCTCTCTCTCATTGATGCTTCCAAATGCCTCCACGATTGTTCCACCAATCTCCAGCTTGTATTTGGATTCAAATTGGATTTGCGACTCCATCATCCCACAGCCTCCTGTGGTGCCCCGTCACCTTCAAAACAAGGCATACTCCTTACCATGTCCTCAACAGTCCAGCTCAAGCTGTCCCTTCTACCTTTCCCTGGTACCCTCTGCCATGTAGTTGGCACTCAGCATTCCTGAGCATGTAGTTCTAGCTCTCACTCCTGTGGTCTGTGGGAAGGCATGGATAGTCCTTTGCATACACAATCCTCCGGGATCTCCACAGAGTCCTTGACAGCTCCTGGAGGAAGCTCTCTATCCACCTCACTGCACAGCTATGATGGCTAGAAAGCTCCAATGCCAGGACTCAGGCTTCAAAAAAGGTGCGTGCCAACAGTGTGGCCTAGAACTCGGATGGGGAGATAGGAAGGAGGAAGAACAGAAAGATGAGATGGAAGAGAACCTCTGCACAGACCGTCAGACGGTCAGACAACTGGGACAACGATGGCCAGTACCAAGGGCAGAGTGCCACACTTCAGACCGCCCCAGCAGTGGTGATGAGGATCCCGGGCCCAGGGTGGACCCCAGCTCCTCCAGTGGCTCTGCAGTGACCCATATGAAGGAGTCTCCAAGTGAAAGGATCAGGCACAGAGCTGGGAGGCTCCTGAAACAAAGCCAGGACTCAGAGACAGGCAGCCCATCCTGTTTTCAATCCAAACTTTTTGGTTTGGGGCTTTGTTTTATTTGGGTTTTCAGTTGTGATGAACAATAGATATTCTAAAGGCTAGGCTGCAGAAATTGCCAGAACTCAGGAGGGGGTTCTAAAGGTAGGGAAGGCTCTGAAGGTTCCTGGTCTGAAGTTTGCTGTGCAACCTTTTTTAGGTTTGGTGCCCTCTCTGAGACTCAGCTGGAGAGTCAGACTCAGTGTAGCAGGGGTGAGGGGAGATTGGACTGTTCATACCCTCCACAAGCCTTTGCTGGGTGTTCTGCAGGGCTCTGGAGATGGAGACAGGACTGGGTTGCTGTGCTCCTGAGCTGATGACCTGGAGAATGAGGTGGGCGTCAGCCAGAAGAAACAAGTCCTCAAATGAGGTGAGTTATCAGGAAGTACCAGGATGACCTGGCTTGCAAGGTAAGTGGAAACGTGGAGGCCTTAGGTCCTGAGTTCTGTGACACTCAGTCCACATTATCCTTGAACTTTCTTGGTCCCCACACTCAACAGGGATCTCTGCTCACAACCCCAGGACTCCAGAGCCCGGAGGTATCACAGACCCTACTCCTAAGCACCAGCCCCTCACACCATTGCCCCTCCCTGCCTCCCACACCCTGCTCCCCCCAACTCCCATTCCCCCCCCCATTTTTCTCTCTGCACTTCTTGCCTTTCATTTCTGACCAAACTTCAGATGACGGGAACACTGATAAATTAATGATTGTAATTAATAAAAATTGACTCTGTGCTAATAAATTATTATGAAATGGCCTGTCAGCATTTTAATGAAATGCAGAAAGCTGCTGTAACGAGATGAGTGTGTGCACTTTCTCAGCCAAGACGTGAGGGATTGTATCCACGGGGCACCCGGGGTCTGCAGGGGGAGGGTCCTGGTGGAGAAGGACACAGAGACGGTCCCCTGAGAGGGGCCCTCAGGAGCACCTGTGTTCTGTACCCCCATGTCCTCCCCCACGTCTGTCCACCTGATCTCAGCATCCCTGTGGTGTGGATGCCATCACAGCCCTTTCCTTTTACAAATGATGGAGCCACCATCTAGACACCGCCCTGGGTTAACAGGTCTAGGATATAGAGCTGAGATTGTCCCCAACCCTGCTCCAGGCTCTTGTTCTGTTACAGCACCATTGAAAGCCTTGGGACTGAAGCTGGAGAGACAGCCCAGCGGTTAAGCGCCCTGTGCTGCTCTTCAAGAGGATCCAAGTTTGGTTCCCAGCACCCACGTGGGAAGGCCTCAAGCTCCTGTAACCCCATCTCCAGTGGATCTGATGCCCTCTTCTGGACTCCACAGCTACCCATCTGCATGTATGCATGGAAACACACACACAAAAATAAAATAAATACTTAAAAACAACAACAGCAATAACCTTGGCACCCAGGAGACAGAAGTGTGAGCTCAGCATCTGCTTAGAATGGAGTTTCTTGGCCTCGGTTTACCTGGAGGCATCTAGGAGCCTCTCTGTCCCCACTCAGTGTGACAGGCATTGCCCCTGTGCCTCTGAGGGTGAAACAGATGGGAGGCTCAGCAGTGCCCTCCTCCCCGCAACCCCACAGGCTCTGCGGAGCGTTTGATGTTACGAGGTTGTCCTAGCCCTTCATAAACGGGAGCCATGAATGTAAAACAACTGATTTTTACAACAGCATTGTTTAACCCTGCACCAATTAAAAGTACCTGTTATTAAAAAAGGTAATTATGCAGTAATTAGTTTGACACAAGACATTAAGCAGATTATTATCAAAGCCAGGGGAACTAGTAACTTCCCCAGCAACTGTCCTCCCGTCCCTACCCTGGGGCCTTGGGCAGAGCTGAGGCCTCACTGTAGCCGTCAGTAGCTCCGGGAATGTGGACCTCAGTCTCCAGAGCAGCTTGTAGCTTTCCAGTGGAGAAGGCCCAGCCTGGAGGGCTGCAGAACACTTCCCAGAAGACCTTGTGGTGCCCAAGCAGACGTGAGCAGACTGTCAGTGGGGGTGAAGCAGGGAGGATCTGCAACCATGAAAGGGGAGAGGCAGGGGAGACTCCACCCCAAAACACATAGTAGCACTGTGCTTGCATTCTCAGTATGCCTCCAGGGGAGCGGGAATGAGGGACGAAAACAGGTCACTAAGTACCGAGAGTGTCAAAGAGGGTAGACTCTCCCAGCAACTTTGATATATGCAAAGTACACTGGGGCTGGCTAGACATATCCCTGGGCAAGGGTGCCGAGTTCCATCCCTGGGACTCACAACAAAGAAGACTAAACTCTTAAAAGTTGTCCTCTGACCCCATGCATGCACACGCACACTATACACACATCACACACACGCAATCTCTTGTATGCCATGCACATGTATATGACACATACACACGTGCACACACACACAAGCATACAAATATATACATACATAAACATACCCCCCCACACACACTACATACACATACCCCCACATGAACACTACACACACATAACCCCAAACACAACCCCCCACACACACATGCACACACACAATAAAGCTTTATGTTTAATTTCAATATACATTGGATGGAGTCACTTTTGTTCTTAGCCATCCTCCAGGCCGAATCCCTCTGGGCCTGTCTGGTCTTGCTCTCTTACTGTCCTCCTGAGTTCTTCCTGTGTGTCTTCTCTTACTTCCCTCTCATTAGCTTGTGAAGTCTGCACAGACACATGGGTTACAGCATAAGCAACTGACGGTGTAGACAGTACAGATGTGGGAAAGCTGGGTGTTGACGTGTAGAGGATGGGACTGGACCCTCCCCTCCCCCTCACTGACACAAGTCAGTCCTGAAACATACAAGGCGATAAAACAGCTGGAAGAAAACACTGGGATGGGGATGGCACAGAATATGGACTTGGGGTTAAGACTTCAGGCACCTGCATCAAAGGGAGACATGGATACTCACGCTGAGAAATGTCTGCACTGTTGACACTTTCACAACCGGAGACACAGGCCTCAGAACAGCAGCTATCAGCCGAACTCACCTCTGGCTTCTCAGATTGCCAGGAGCCAAGTGGGGACACAAGGACCAAGCAGCTCTGTGAAGAGCCCCTAGGCCCAGCCCCCAGCAGCCTCGTGCTCCCCTTCTTCTGAGCAAGCCCATCAGTGCCCAAGGTCCCACCTCAGCCATGAGACAGTTGTGTGTTCTCAGGGAACTTGGCAACCTTGTGGACATTGACTTCCTCCCCTTGGAGCTAGTGTGAATTGCTGTGAGGTGCTTGGCAGAGAGGTGTCTCCGCCACAGTCTCCCCACGAGAGAGCCTTTGTTATTGTTAGCCTGTCCTGTGACCACTGACCTGTGTCCCTCCAGCTCTCCTCTCCAAAAGATGAGGAAGTGTCTGTTAACACAAGGCAGGCACTGTTAAAGAAGCAAATTAGATCCCCTTCCACATAGCCATGTGAAGACACAAGCAAGGCACAACATCTGACCCACCAGGCATGCCTCCAGAAGTCTTGGCAAGGCAGACTTCTGGAGTCTGGCATTGTGTAGCATCATCCAACTTCCCCTGCTTTACTGACGAGGACCCTGAGGCCTGGAGATGGAAGACAACCCGGATGGGAAGAAGCAGAGACAGGATTTGAACTTCAGTCGCTTTCAGAGTCTATCCAAGATGCCTTCTTACCCCCGAGGACCATATACTCTGGTGGAGGGAGTGGGGGGCCTAGGAAACCTACCCTTTCTACACCCCTCCTTGGTGCTCTTTCCCCATCTTTCAGTGTAGGGGTCAGCACGTCTTCCCCACGAGACCACAGGCCCAAAAGAGACTGCCCAATTTGCACTAGCTCCCTGACTGCCTCTAAGGCCCTGCCTGTATCCTCGGATCCCTACAGGATCTCCTGCCTTCCCTGAAAGGCTTGGGAATCCAGGAATAGAGGGGAGACAATTCCTGGCAGCAGGCCTCCTGCCCATCCTGTGGTTGCCATGGCAACAGTGCCAGCATCCATCTCCTTCAAGCCCCTCTTCCCGGCTCTGCGTCCCTCCCTCTCCTGTCACGTCAGATGAAGGACAGGGGCTGAGATCTAGCCTTGGAGCTAAAGGGGGAGCACGAGGAGGAGGAGGAGGAAGCCAAAGGCAGAGTGGGGCAGGCTCAGAAGGGGCCGGAGAGGTTCCTGGGGCCCAGCATTCCCTCCTCTGAGGGTCTCTCTTTGGCTTTCTGGGTACACAGTGCACGTCAAGCATCGTGCTGAAATGCAGCGTAGATGGAGGGATCCTCCTGGGGGAAGTTTTCTGTGGTTTTCTTCCTCCAGCCTGCCTCTGGCAGGCTGAGCCCACAGCACTGCGCCTCATGCATCTCAACATATCTCATACTGCTGTTTGAAAAAACGTCCTTACCCAACCTCCCTCCTTTCTTCGTTTGTTGTGGTTGTTCTTTTTTGTTTATTTGTTTTTGTTGTCATTGTTTGGTTTGGTTTGGTTTGGTTCTTGTTTTTCAAGACAGAGTTTCTCTGTATAGCTTCTGGCTGTCCTGAAACTCACTCTGTAAACCGGGCTGGCGTCAAACTCAGAGATCTGCCTGCCTCTGCCTTCTGAGTGCTGGGTTTAAAGGCATGTGCCGCCATCATCAAGCTAGGTTTCTTTTACTTTTAATTGTGCTCCTGTGCAAGTCAGTTCATTGGTGCGCATGAGCGCAGATGTCCAATCCCTTGGAATTGGAGTTACAGGCAGTCGTGGGCCACTCAACACAGGTGCTGGGAAATGAACTCATGTCTTCTGCAAGAGCAGGGTGTGCTTTTCATCGAGGAGCTGTCTCTAGGCTCCAGTCCCAGCTTTTCTAACTGCAAAGCCCAGGTCTTCCTGCAGTACCAGGAGGCTTCTGAGATCAATCTGGAAAGAACAGAGTAATCGTGCTTGACTGTGAAGCATGGCCAAGGACAGGGGATACAGTCTAACAAGGACCACAGCTTGGTCTGTGGCCTCGGGGTACCCCTTCCCCTCCACCAACAGCTCAGGAATGCAGGCACGGCCCCAGGAAGACTGACAATAACTCTGAGGCATGATGACGACTTCCCAAGGAGGCTTGGACCTGCCACACCAGGAGGCTCTCAGCTCAGCCTCAGATCCTCTTCTCAGTCCCCCTCGCAGACTGGAAATCAAGCCCTAGATCCTGTGAAGATTAGCAAGAGGCAGGACCTGAACCCAGATAGAGGAGAGGAGAGCCCTTGCTGCCGTTGTACCGAATTTGTCCAACAACCTCCACCACACCAGATGACTGACAGAATGATTTTGCCACAACCTTCGAAGCTTGAAAAGACCAGCTTGTGTCACACTGTTCTTGAGGACAGAGGACAACTGGGCCTAACAGGGTGTCAGCAGTTGGATCTAGAGACAGTCAGAAGGATCATCTATGGAAGTGCCTCAGCGGCGGCCCCTTCAACCAGCCAAGCTGAGCTGATCTCTTCCTCATTCTCCCTCTTCTGCCTCATCCTTTTCCACACTTAAGACCCCTGGAGTCCCTAGGATGGGTTCTTCATGCCACGGCCAAAGATTTCCCGGCCTTGATCCCAGCTGCATGCTCCCCTCTACTTTGTTGCAAAACCTGACAGAGATACTGGTCGCCTGGATAGTAAAAACATGCTCCCTGCCTTCTATGGAGCCAGGAAATCGGGCAACCACATGGGCACTGGAGAGGCATTGGTTTGGGGTTAGAGCCTCTTCAGCTGAGTACCGGGGAAACAGGCTCCCCTCCCCAGCACATCTGCTGACCTCCCCACTCCCTGGGCTTCCTGCGCCCTCTCCCTCCTCCACTGGAAATATGTCTACCCCCGTTCCTTCGGGGTCTCTTGTGGTCTCCAGGCTTTTTTTGCTCCTGTGGTTCTCTGGCTGGAGGGTGCCACCTTCTTTTACATCTCCTCATATGACCTCATCTGTCCCTCAGTGACCTTTCTCTTCTCCCTCACTGTGGCAGCTGGCCATAGGACACAGATCCACCAGGGTGAGAACTGTCACTGTTATTTCAGACATTACCACTGTGAGTCTACAAAAGGGGGATTTCTTTAAGTGTAATTTACTGGCATCCGTGCTAGAGTGAGAAAACGTAACTTACATTCAGCCTGACAAAGACATGTACCGCCTCCTCTCTCACAACAACTCCGAGGTTGAACACTGTGCTAAGTGCCGCTATTAGAATCCAAATGACAGAGTCCTCCGCTGAAACCCTTCTGCCGGCCTCCCTGGCGGGCAGAGCTGACTCTGTCTGGGCTGTGAGGATCACCCCATAAAGCTCACAGAGGCCTCAGGAAAGAGAAAGAGAAGGGGCCTTGCCGATGTCACCTCCTGTCTCAGTTTAGATGCTGCCTGAAGAGAGAGCCAATCCCAACAGGCCTGGGGAGAAACCCTTGCTGAAAGAGACTCTGTTCTCGTGGGTGACAGCAGCTCTGATGAATGGACACTGATGATCTGCGTGTGTGAAACAGCAGTGTCTGTGGGTGGTGGGTGCTTCTGCCATTTGTATGATGGCTGCATCCTCCATACCCACCATTTGTGTAATGACTACTTACACCATCTAGCTGCTGGCTGTATCCACCTTGTTCACCATTTAGCTGATTGCTGTCACCCCTGAACCGACAGCCACTTTCACCATGTCCACCACTGAATTGACGGATACATCCAAGGTCCCCACCATTTATCTAGCGGCTGCTTCCACCACGTCCACTGTTTAAAAAGCGGATGCTGTTCGTCATCTGGCTGCTGACTGTGTCCGCTGCGCCCACCACTGAGCTGAGTGTCCATGCCCACCGTGTTGGTGGTAACTGAGCCCATCATGTGACTGACAGCCGCCTCCACTTTGAGCTGAGCCTTGGCATGTCGTGGGAGGTTCACATCTCATTTGAACCGTGAAGAGACATACAGAAAGAGCAGAAGTTGCATTCAGACAGTAAGTATTGTTCTCCCCAGCTTGGCCTCCACTCAACACCAGACACACAACAGTAGGCAAGCCACTTTCTCCCTCAAAGGTTTGGCTGTCTCCCCCTCACCACCAAAGGATGATCATTGGCACTTATGCATGGGGACAGTGGGGTGATTCTGGGCAACAAGGTGACAATCTAGCTTGCCAGAGACAAGGCATGCAGTAAGCTTTCCTCTTGGTCTCCCCAGGAAGAAGTTGGGGAGCCTGCTGTGCCCTCCCATTTCCACTATGCACAGCTGACTCCCGACTCTCCAGGTAGAGGCACGTGGCAGAGATGTGACAGAGTCACCTCAAATTCTGCTTCTAGGTGTCCTGCCAGTCAGCAGCGTGACCTTGAGAACACGGGCAATTTACAGAACAGTGGGAAGCAAATTGAGAAATAGCTCTCACGTGCACACTCGGTGGTCACAAGTGCCCAATTACCAGTGCCCTGCACTGCCGCCAAGAAGCATATTGACAGAGGAGAAGTCAAAGCGGGGCGCTTGGAGCTTCAGGGGACTCACTGCTAATGGTGGGCCTGGGCGGTGCAGCCAGAGAGGACAGGAGTGTTTTTAAGGGTGGGAATTCAGCAACCCTCTTGTCACATGAGGTCTTTTACCCATCTTCCCTCTTCCTCTCTAAAGTAGTGCCAGCCCCTTCCAAGCTCCTCCTGAATGCCAGAGACACATTTGAAAGGCAGATGACATGAATGAATGCTTAGGAGAATTGGGGGAAAAAAATGCACAAGCCTAGGATCCCTTTCTTGGATTGTGGAGCAATGGTTCTCAACTGGAACTGATTCCAAACCCCAGAAGACACTACCCAATTGTCAGAAGCTATTTCAGGTTGTCGAAAGCCTGGACTATTCCTGCCAGCCCCTTCAGGCCATGGGTGGTACTCACAACAGGTCCTAGCCACAGATGCTGCCCCAGCCCCCAAATCACTCTACCAGAGATGGAGAAATGGGTGAGGCTCAAGGAGTCGGTGATGGTGAGGCTCAAGGGTTGGTCCACTGAGAAAGATGCCGAGCAGAGTCTAATGAGCGCCAGTGGGTTAATCAAACACTCAGCAATTAGCCCAGGGGAATTAGAGTCTTTAGACAAAGCCTCCATAATCAGGCAGCTGTTATTAAATCATCAATAGCTGTGGCCAAATTAAAGCCCAGTTAAGAGAGGCTCAGCATCGACTCTCCGCTTTCCAATAGGGCGACCAAGCAGTCACGGCTTCCCTAATGGAGAGCAAGCCCAGGACACACGTCTTCCGTTCTAACGCTGGGGCAGCTCTGAGAGCACTGGGCAAGCTGTCCACCCTCGCCAACTCCCAGGCGTCTAGGACCTCAGCACGGGGACATAAAGGCCTCTAATTTCCAGGAATCCAGGGTTCAGTCCCTTGACCACAGAAGCTGCCCCAATAGCAAAGAGCTGGATTAAGAACAGGACCTCAGCACTGCAGCTTTCCTGGTCTTCTCACTGAGACCGCACTGTCTGTGTGCTCCAGCGCACATGCTCAGGTGGGAATGCCCCTCTCCCTTGACCTGTGTGTTGTGTCTTTAATCCCCATCTGGTGGTGCTTTTCCCGGTTCAAGGATCTTTAGGAGGTGGGGCTGAGCTGGGTAAGTAGGTCACGAGAGGTGGGTCTTTGGGGTAGATTACTCCTGGCTGCTTCCTGTCTCACACTGCTTCCTGTTGACCAGGAAGTGAATCATAACACTCAGCAATGCGTTCACACCACCACAATGCTGAGCCCCAGCACACAGGGTAAACCAATCGTGAGCTGCATAAGCCCCCTGAACCATGAGCCAAAGTAACCCTTCCCTGCTTTGAGACGACAGCCATGCAGGGGTGGCTAGCGCACCACACCAAATTCCTGGTCTATAGCGCATCGTTCACACTGCTCACTTCCAATTGCCTCTTATCTCCAGATCAGGGGTTTAGCAATTATGGGATGCGGTGACATGCATGTGATGTCATCACTCTGGAGGCTGAGGCAGGGGGATGATGAAATCAAGGCCAGCCTGAGTTAATTAGCCAGGTCCCATCCAGCCTGGGCTGTGTTACAAAACCTTGTCACCTCAAGGTGGCAAGCTCCTGGATAAGAACAGACAAGAATGAAGGATACAGCCCCACCACAGAGCCACCAGCCAAGGCACTTCTTGAAGGGTCAGTGATCTCTCTGTCCACGAGGCAGAGAGAGAACCTGAGGCCAAGGGATGAATACCCACCGAGGTCTTCCTATGGGTGGCAGGCCTGCTGTTAGAATCCTGCCGGGCATGGCAGAGCCTGTGATACCGGCATTGGGTTCCACAGTGTGTGCACAGTGTGGCGTCTTGTCGATACAGGCAAACTCAAGCAGATTGTCTCGGGAAGGTGTCCACGCCAGCAAACAGCATTTACACATGTCCTGGGCTTTCTCCACAGTGCCTCAGATTTTGATGAGGCCTTCTTTAAAGAATTTGACGAAACTGGCTGCCATAAGTAGAGGAGATACCGAGTTCAGGATGCCAGCCATAACCACAGAGCGTGTGGGTCTCAGTGGCCTGAGCGCCATCTGCGCATCCGCCCCACACACACCCCAGAGCCTCTGCAGGCCTCCGCCCCACCCCCATGCCCCGTGCATTTCTATAAAATGATATTTTATTAAATAAACAAACTGGAGCCATTCTGTAGATTTATGAACAGCTCCTGGAGTCGCACTTGTTCGACCCACTGCGGATTTACGGCCCTGCATTAACCTCCTGAGCGCCTGGACCGTTTACTAAGATGCTGCTGGTGGGAGGGAGAGAGGGTTTTACAGCCCAGTGATAATTAGGAGGTGCCAGGAGGACTGGGGGGACCCTGGTCATGGGTGTGCTGTACACAGCCCATGAAGGGGTGAAGCCTTCCATACAGGGCAGGAGCCAACCCTCTGTTTGACCGTCTGGCCTGTCAGGAGTCAGTTTTATTCTTTTGGAGACAACTCTGGCAGGGTGACTAAGGAGCCACTGGGAAGCCCAGAAGAGACAGCCACTTGAGGACTCCACCCTCAGCCTACTATGTAGACCAGAGACCCTACATGCATAGTTAGAATTGGGAGGTAGCACCCTGTCTTTATCCAGGGGTGATTGGTTCTTCGGGTCTCCCTTGACAGTTGTTTTGCTCAAGGAAGACCAAAGAGGGTGAGTAGTAAGTAAATGGAAGGGGAAAGACAGGGTGCTGAAGAGTGGGCAGAGGACAGGGAGGGGCACCAGCAGAGAACCACAAAACTTGTATGCATAAGGACCTTAGGGCAAGAGGGTTAAAGCTAAGGCTACCTGAACTCAGCAATGGCAGCAGTCTCAGGCTTAGGGACCAGGGTTCGGCCAATGACTGCAGATTGAAGGCCTCTGGGCTCCAAAACAAAAGCAGAGGAAAGGAGTGAGGGAAAGAAGGAGAGAGAGAATAAGGAGAGGGGAGAAGGAAGGAAGAAAGGAAGAGAGGGAGGAAGGGAAGGAAGGAGGGAAGGGAGGCAGGAAGGGAGGGAGGGAGGGAGGGAGAGAGGAAGGGAGGGAGGGAAGGATGAGGAAGGGAGGGAGAAAGCAGGAGGAAGAAACTAACTGGGGAGAGGAATCACTCCCTGTCCCATTTTACAGGGGAGGAAAGAACTAAGGTTCATGTCGGTTTCAGAAACACACAGAGCTGGCCTTCGTGAGGCTGTGCCCCATCCCCGTCCTCACAGCTGTGGGTGGGGTGAGCACAGCCCTGGCCCAGCTAAAGTGGAGATAGGACAAGCAGTCACTGGCCTCCCGTCCTGAGCAGGGCGTCTGTGCCGCCACCCCCTCCCTGCCCTTCCCTGCCCCTCCTTAAGGTTTAAACTCAAACAAGAGAGCATGAATAATGCAGCCTCCTCGCCCGGGTCCTCCAGGGTGATGGAAGGCCCTAGCCTGCCTCATTAGCGGCCCTTCAACCATTTGATTTCAGTAACAACACTAGGGCTTCCTCGGAATTTTCATACCTATTTGCGGCACCCAGTCAACAGTGACTCTCTGAAGCCACATGAATTTTAACAGGGTCATCTGTGCAGCTTCTTTCTCTGAAGACCACACCCAGGCTGGGCTCCACAGCCACAGCCCCTTTCTCTGCAAATACGGGGTGGGGTTGGCAGGATCCTTCCCTCCAAACACACTTCCAGCATCAGCCTAGGGTTAAGGAGACTCCAAATCCATAAGCCCTGGGGTCCAAGCCCTCTTTGCCTCGCCCTGGCTATGTGACTTTGGCTAAGTTGCTCTGTTGTCCTGGACCTCAGTTTTCTCACCTTTAAAATGGGGAGCACAACAGAGTCACAGAAGGGATTAAGATGAGGCAGTGCTCCTCATTTGTACGTGCTGCATAGGAATTCTTGGAAATGCTATCAGGGTTATCACCATGCCTCCCTCCCTCTCTCACAACAAAGGCCTTAGCACACTCGTGAAATTAAGTCTATTTTTTTTTCATCTTTTTCATGTGCCTATTGGATTACAGAGGGAAGCTGGTCTCTGTGTCACCTCCGGGATTATGGGCCTTTAGTGGCCACAGAGAAGCAGGGTGGGATGTCCAGCAGCTCAGGCAGCTGTGAGGCAGGAGGGTGGAGTGAGGGGGGGTTGAGTTGAAAGGACCAGTGTTCGAGGAGCCCTGCAGGTCACATATGCCCTGGGCTGCAGCCCTAGGCCTCTACCAGGCAGCACATGGGATACTGAGGAACTACTGCAAGTCTGTGAGGGACAAGGTCAGACAGAGGGGGCTGGAAACCACCAAAGGCTGCTAGAATTCCTATAAGTGTCTCCCTGTCTCCATCCTTCCCTCTAGCAGGTTCGAGGAGGGCCTGCTGTGAGCACAGCCTAGCACTAGGTGCCTAGGTTGGTGTCTCCACCCCAGGGCAGGGATGATGAGTCGCAGCATTTGGGCCTGGCCTGCAGCTGCTGTGTCCCAGGACTTGGAAAATCCTCTCCACAGGGTGTCAAACAGGCACCTGCCAGCTCACATGCTGATGGAAAAATCTCTGGGAAAAAAAAAAAAACAAACTGGATTACATTCATTCTCTTAACCTCCCCCACCCAGGACATAAATTGTCTCTGTTTATAACACTTCTGGCATTTCGTACGTTTTGCCAAGTGACATAAAGTGACAATAGATTTAGGACCCACGAGCAGAAAAGTGCCTAAAACACCACATGTCACTGATCCTGACAGTTCTAAAAGTAAAAGTTGGAAATGGTTCAGGGGACATAAATTAAAATAAAAATATAGACTTTGTCCTTGAGAGAGAATCAGCTAAAATTAAACCTAGGCGTGGGTGGGATGTCCAGGAATAGGTGGGAGAAAAACATCGGACGCCTCATTCAGAAAGAGACACGGACAGGGACGGAAAGACCAGAGGACTGAAGCGTGCTGGGGTGGATGGTGCCCTTCCACAGAGAAAACTCTTCACTCACATTCTACACGTCACCCCCTCCCTGAGCATTCAGATTAAGCTAGAATACGTCCAAGATTCAGATACCAGATCTATTATAGCTCCCTGGGGCCAGAGATGACTTTTGTGTTGGACAAAAGTTATAGAACAATCTAGAAAGTTCCATTTGAACAGCTCTTGGAGCAGGAAGCGTCCCTGTGACCCATGAGACAGGTGCTCAGTTGCTATAAATCTCCTCTCCCCTTGGCTCACAAAGTTCTGGGGCTCCCAGAGTCTGCTAGGTCTATTTCCGTGGAGAATCTGAGACCCTCACTCATTGCATCTTCCATCTGGCTTAGCCCCATCTGCTTCTCCAGGCCCTGTCCTTGAACATGCTGTCGGCCACTTGAGGTACCCTTGTCTGCGTCTTCGGTAGACCCCACCCCCTGGGGAATCCCACCCAGCATTTCCCTGGCCCATAGCTTCTAGCGCAAGATCTGCTGTGGGTGATAAGAACTCCAGCCAGGCTGGAGCCTACTCTCAAGCTGTGGCCAGGGTAAGTGTTTCCTTCATTACATCCACAGTTATTGGGCACCTGCTGTTTTTAAGCAGGCTCCTGCCCAACTGGGACAGGCTTGTCAGAGCTGGGTCCTCTCTTACAAGACTCGCTGTCTGAAAGGCAATGACGCCCTCTCCCCGGACCTGCCGCATCTCCTCCAGAGTCTCAACACAGCTGAGCAAAGGCCCTTTGGCCACATGATGGAGGACATAAGGAGGACACAGGGATGTCTAGCTGTGTCCCAAGATGGGGGTCAGAGGCTTGTCTCAGAGGCAGGTGACAATGGGAGCAGAGGTAGAACTTGGGGAAGAAGAGGGGAGCTGAGGGAAGATGTGGTCCAGAGGTGGAGCATGGCGGCCCTCCAGGATAACCCAGCAGACTAGCTGTGGAGGTGGGGCACTAATGCTGAGGGCCACAGAGAGCCCCCAAGTTTCCAGCCAAGGAGACCCTGACCCCAGAAGTCCTTTGGGACTCTGTGGTTGCTGGGGCTCAGGGATGGTGGGCAAGGTGTGGGCTGCTGAAGTTGGATGACACTGGAGACAGCTCTAGCCATTGGTCCAGAGGGTGAGAAAAGGGCCTCACCCTGCCCCCTTTGGCTGGGCTGCCTAGGCATCTTCCCACCTCCCCTCCCCCACCTCCTGCCAGCCAGCAGCCTTCTGGCTTGTGTAATTTGTGAAGAACATTATGTAAATAGGCTTTATGCAAATTTGTCCTCTCTCCCAGCTCACAGGCTCCACTTCTGAACCCTAATTAACTTGCCGAAGCCTAATGCTGCCCTATCTCTGCCAGCCCAGCCCCCAGTCGAACCCCAACCCAGAAACATCCTGTTGGTCCAACCACAAAGGTCTAACCCTTCCTGCATTTCCACACTGGGATGTCAACTGCCCACAACATACTATGAGCCACAGGAGAAGGCATAGTTCAGCTATCTGATGCTAGAACATCACAGACAGAAAGAATGTCTCTTGTTTTTCTTCCCCCTCCCACTTTCTTTCTGCTTTGTTAGAACCAAAGCCAGCCTAGAGAAGGTTGACGACCTCTCTCCCTCTTTCTCTCTCTTCCTCTCTCGCTCCTTCCCTCCTGTCTTCCAGTCTTCCTTCCTGGACCATTTTAGGAGATGGTCCCTCTCCTTCTAGATTCCAAAGGCACTCCCATACTCACTCCCTTCTCCCTCCCTCTCCAAACAGCCAGATAGCAAAGCCCTCCCCAGACTCCAGTGCTGGTGAGTGGTTTTGTGTGAGTTCAGCCAGGCTGTGTATTCAGTTCCCGAGTGCTCTCTCTGCAAACTCTAACTTGCTCCCCACCTGAACAGCCATCATTGATTTCAGTGATGGCCAAGCTGATGGCAAGGCCAGGGTCATGCTGCAGCCTGCAGAGAGAATGGCTACGTCCCACACAGCCGTGGTCTCTGCTTGGTGCCCGTGACCCCAGATACTCAGGAACCAAGCATCTTGGCAGTGTTGTGCTTGCTCACGTTCAAGTTCAGGACAAAGCAAAATAAAGGCTTTTCTGAGAAACTGGGAGATGTCCCTGGCTGTCTCCCCAAAGGCAGAAGCAGGGGAGGGCTGTGAAGCTCATAGGTAGAGCAGGTTCTGTGTTTAGAGCCTGATGTTGTAAACACTCTCGAGAAAGACACAGCCCGTCAGATGTCTGCTAGGATGCATGCTGACAGCGGAGCCAGAACACTCAAGATCATCCATTCCTTCACTCATCATCCATGTGGGAAGTCCCTATTATTGAGAGCTTCTGGTCCACGCAGAGCCCCTGAAGACATCTCTGCTGGCACAGGCGGGTGATGAACTTGTCACTGGCTTCGAAAGACCAAGATCCCCAGATGTAAACAGCCCTCTCAGGCCACATCAGGGCCAGGGTTTACAACACACATCAAGACCAGGCAAGACCCACAGAAGATGCCTGGTTGGTGGCACAGCTTGCGGCCCAGCACTGAGGAGGAGGATGGAGGCTCGCTGACCCGCCAGCTTAGCACGCCCCAGGTCCCAGTGAGAGACCCTGTCAAAGAAAAAACAAACAAACAAACAAACAAAAGACTATGTCATGTGAGGAACCACATACAAGGTTGACTTCCAGTCTCCACACACATGCACACGTGTTCATACTCAACCCCCCCCCACACACACACACATGAACAACATTCATACTCACGGGGTAAGGGGACTGGAGACAAAAGACCTTAGCAACTTGTAAGTCACGTAGGTTGAGACTCAGATCCTGAACAGGAACATAGAATGCCATCATCAGAGTGACCTATAGAAGAATCTGTGGAGCATTTACTTGGTTAATGATTGACGGGGGAAGGCCCAGCCCAGTGTGGGTGGGGCCAGCCCTGGGCTGGTGGTCCTGGGTTCTATTAGAAAGCAGGCTGAGCGAGCCATGGGGAGCAAGCCAGTGAGCAGTGAGCAGCACCCTCCACGGCCTTCGCCTCAGCTCCTGCCTCCAGGTTCCTGTCTTGTATGAGTTCCTGACATTTTCTCTGATGTTGACTGAGATGTGCAACTTTAAGTGAAATAAACCTTTTCCTCCCCAGGCTGCTTCCAGTCATGCTGTTGATCGCAGCAACGGAAAGCAACTGGGACAGACGTGACTTAAAAGGAAACATGAGATTAGGGAATGGCCCCCTCAGTCACGTGCTGGCTGTGCAAGCACAGGCAAAGCTGGTCATGTGTGAAGCAGAAAGAGCAGAGACACGCAAATTCTCCCAGCCAGCAGGTGTAGCCAACAAGTGAGCACCCATCTCAAAAGATAAGGCGGAGGAAGGCACCCAGAGTCAGCCTCTGGCTTCCACATGTACGTGTGCGCACATGTACACACACACACACACACACACACACACGCACACGCACGCACACACACATGCACACGCACGCACGCACTTTCACATATATACACTCATACATGCACACTCATACACTCAAATATACTTACACACGTATCCTCACACACAAACACGCTCAACACACACACAAACACACTCACTCATAGACACACATATACTCACACACATCCACACTCA
>NW_026590062.1:1746097-1759244 GCF_907164565.1 Psammomys obesus
ACACACTCACTCATAGACACACATATACTCACACACATCCACACTCAACACACACACATTCATAGACACAGATATACTCACACACACATACATGCACACATACAGATACATTTTACACATAGTATTATGCCCTCATCATTGAGCAATAAAATAAAGTTTGTTTTTATTGTTGTTGTTTATTTTTTGGGTTTTTTTTTTATTGTTGTTTTTGAGTCAGGGTTTCTCTGTGTAGCCTTTGCTGTCCTGGACTCACTCTGTAGAGCAGGCTGGCCTCAAAACTCACAGAGATTGGGCAGCCTCTGCCTCCCCAAGTGCTGGGATCACAGGTGTGTGCCGCCGTGACCGGCTAAATAAAAAAGCCTTTTAAAGGATGGGAATCATTGGTTTTTCCCGTAGAAGAAAAAGCACTGTCCTTGAAGCATCCAGCAGGCTCTAGTGTCCAGTGACACTGTGTCCAGTGCCCTACACTCTCAGTCCCAGGACTGTCCCTGTGAGTGGGAACTCCCTGGGCACGGGTGGCACACATCACACTTCCGGCAGACCCTCCCATCCGCTCTGCTCTGAGGCATCTATCTTGAGGGCAGTGTGCTGTCTCTATGAGGCCAGCCCCGTCCTGTTTCTTGACACCACTTGGTTCTGCTGTGTGAGGCCCACTTCCCAGGGTATTTCCTGTGGACACAAACAGCAGCAGGAGCTCTGTGCTGAGAAGGATTCTGATGTCTTATCCGTGGCAGCCTTATCGATTAGTGATGTCTGCCATGGAACTAGGGAATGGTCAAGGAAGGAAGGCTGATTCAGAGCCCAATGTACCCTCTCCCCCTGCCACGTGGGACCATCAGAGTGAGAGGTTCAGAGAGGGGAAGCTATCTGCCAGGGTGACACAGCGACACCAGCAAAATCAGAATGAGAGTGGCCCCGCCTCTCTCCTTCCATCAGGGTACACAGCGTTTCCTAAACAGGACCCAGGGTACCTGTGCTCCAGAGTTCCAGTCAGTAGCTGTCACACTGCTTACACCATATTTCTCCCAAGGAGCCCATAGTGATCGCACACCAGGAAAACACAGGGTAGGCAGAAGAGGCTCAAGGCACGAAAAGGAAATGGTAACATTAACAGGAAGCCAAGAGTCCAAACGGTCCCTAACAACCCTGTGCTGAGCAGTTGCTAGGCAACTGGCAGCCCAAGCGAAGAGGAGACTACAGAGCTATGTGTTTCGGAACCAGTCTCCTCAGAATTCTCCTGGGAACCACACTCTCCCCAGGGCTCACCCCAACAGAGCCATGTTTTCCCAAAGATGGGCCACCAAGCAGGCTCAGAGCTGCCGACTCTTGGATTATCTGTCCGTGGAAAATGGCAGTGGAATGCAGTGTGGTCCAAGAATTAAGGTCGCCGATGACAGCCTTGCTTCCCAGGCAGCTCATTTTTCTTGTGCAGTGTTGAAAGTTGCAGAGTTCAGAACTTGGCCATCCATGATCCTTTAGCCTTCTCCATGCCCAGACAGGGAACTGTCTGAACGGTTTAAGTCAGTCACTGAGCTGAGGTCCCCCTAAGCTCTCCACAGAGTGACTCAGGCTCATTCACCTGTCCCTCACCCTCTCTCTCCAGACACCGAGGACATCTCAAACCTCCCACATCATCGCCAACTGCCCCTTCCTCCGATTGCCTCACCTGCGCCTGCTGTACCTCGGGAGGCGACTCCTGTGTTCCCAGGCCTGAGTCCTGCCTCAGCCTTCTCCCTTGTGCCATCTTCTGCCCTCTCTACCATGCAGCGCCAAACAGTGCCCAGTACAAGCGTCCCTGCCCGGCATGACTCCCAGCCTCCCCTCACCCTCCTCCCCTGCAGCTGCTTCTGCAGCAGCCAGCTGCTCACTCTCAGTATAGCCATTTGACAAGATCTCAACCCGGGCAGGCTGCATCAACTGAGTCCTCTTCACCTGCTACTGGCGGCTCTCATCGCTTCCCACACATGGCGCCCGCCCACCCTCGCCTCCCCTTCCTCCTCTCCACTCTGCAGAGCAAGGACACTGCCTTCCTCCCGGTTAAAGGGTCCCCGGTGCCTTGCATACAGTCGATGCTCAATAAACACACACTGTGTGGGCATCTCAAGCTGCACGGCGACAGCTCCCAAGGGGATGCGGGGCAGCTGCGGAAGCCCTGAGCTGTGGCTGGTCTCCTGGAGGGCTGACAGGACAGAGTCAGGCTCAATGGAGACCCCTGAGGTCCCCACAGCATCTGCTCAACTGTCAGAGGCCCTCCACCCCGTTACCTGACCCCTGACGAAATAAAGCCATGGGGCCACATCACAGCAGGTTTCACCTTAGATCGTCCCCGGTTAGAAGTTATCCATACTGTGGCACACGCAACCTCTCTACCTATCTGCTGAGTCCTGAGGAGGGGAGATTGACGGAGCACTCTTCTGGGAACTAGTAAGGCGAGCAGACTTCAGGTGAGGGTGGAATAAGTCAGAATCACAGTTTCGTCGCAAAACACTGACTGACCAGTGATTGTGGTAAAAACCAAACCAAACCAAACCAAACAAAGCATGGCAGCCACCCTAGCAGGAGCACAGGTTTGTAACTGGCCGGACTTAACTCCTTTTCAGAGCACCGTCGTTCCTGCAGTTGTGACAGATCGTCTGCGGCTTTAACTTAATTAACTCCACTTAGCTTATGCACATGTCTGTATGCGTTGGGTATGTATCTTCACATGTGTGTGCTTATCTGTACATGTCTGTGCATCAGCCAATCGCGGCAGCTTGTCAGTGGCTTGCAGTTTCACTCTGTCTTTCTCTCCCCCTCCCCTTACATACATACACACACACATACATACATGACATTCAATGGTGCAGGCGAGCCTCAAACTTGTAATTGCCCCCCTTTGCACTCCCAACTGTTGGCCTGATAGGCATGTGCCACCATCTCTGGCTCTAGATATATACATTTATATATTTATGTAATATTTATATAATTTCCATTTATTTATATTATTACATATTTGTGTACTTATTTTTATTGTTTCTATTTATTCAGTGATGAGGCTTGAACCTTAAGCATCTCTGAACTATGTTCGAGACCAGCTTTTGAGGTTTTGTATTTTGAGATAACATCTCCCTAGGTTGCACAGGCCAAACTTGAATTCACGCTGAAGCCCAGACTGACCTTGAACTTGCCATCCTCCTCTCTCCTAGGTTGCTAGGGTTCCTGGTGGAAGCCCCTGGGGCTCGGCTTGTAGGCTTTGAAGGTACAAAGGGGACACTTTATGCTCAGTGCCACTGTTTCTTATGCAGGAGTGGGGTCAAGGCAGGATTTCCAGAATGGCTCTTGTGGGAGGCTGACAGCCTTCCTCCGAGTAGGTGGGAGGTCTTCGGAATGATCATGAGTCAGATCCAACCCTTCCTCTGCTTGTTTGCCCTTCCCACAAGAAAGCGTTCCTCTCTCTGCCTCCAAATCTGTAGGATGAGCCACAGTGCTGAGCTCGGGAAGACCACCTGTGTTGCCCTCAGAATACGAGGTATGTGGCCCAGGCCCATGCTTTGAACCAGCTGGCAGTATTATTTTAGAAGGTTCTGGAATCTTTCAGAAGCAGAGTGTGACTGGAGAAAGTGGTCACTGGCAGGGTGGGGCTTTGAGGGGGTATTCCTGTACCCAAGCTCCTTCCCTGCCGTTGGTTTCCTGTCCACGTGGTGGGCCACCTCCTCCTCTATACCCCTGCCACCATGGTGGACAGAACCTCTGAGCAAAACAAGCCCTTCTTCCCCTAAGTGATTACGTCAGACATTTTGTCACAGAGATAAGAACAGTAATGAGTACCCCTCCCTCTGCTCCGCTGTCTCGGGGGCAGGCTCAGGATGGGAGGATGGTGGCATACCCTCAGATGCACAGCCAGCATACCAGAGGTCCTCCTTAGCAGAGGCCCCCCGCACAACTGGAACCAGAGACACACAGTCCTGTGTTTATGGGAACAGGGCGCTGTCCAGGTGAAGCCATGTGCGGTGGACAACCTCAGGACAGCTTAGGCTAATGCTAAACTGCTGGGCCATTTATTCAAGACAGCTGGCTCAGCCTCTGTAGATTTCACTTCCCTGAAGGACTAGCTGTGACCTTTCACCTCTGCTACAACCTCTCACTTCTATTGCAACCTCTCACCTCTGAGATGAGGCAGGTGCTGCCCAGGTGTCAGGCCTTAAAAAATATATAGGAAAATTGAAGCTAGCCATATTCTGGGCAGCCAGTTTGGGGCCTCCCAGAGTTGCCAGGCCACACACATCCTTAAGTGCCCTATGCCCTTGGAGCAATTTTCAGCTGACAGTCCTCAGGGAAAAAGCAGCTCAGGCCATTGAACACTTTTCTTGTCTTATGGCTCAGGATACAGTTGCAAGGTGGCAGCTATGGGTTTTAATTTGCCCTTTCTGTGGAGTTTCGCATTTGGGTTTGATAGCATTTTGTTCTACTGAGACTCATGTAGCCCATCTCTCTCTCACTCTCTCGCTCTCTCTCTCTCTCTATATATATATATATATATATAGAGAGAGAGAGAGAGAGTTTTAATTTTTTAAAACTAATCTGTGGTCTTTGTTGAGTTTCCCAGGGTCAAGAATGTCATGAACCTTGACATTGGAATTTGGTGATATACCTCAGTGAACAAGCATTGCTCTCAAATACAACTTTTAAGTGTCACCTCTTTCTCTGCTTCCTGCTGTTTCTCGCTCCCTCTCTGACATCCCCTCTCTGTTTTTCTTCCTCCCTACCCCCCTCTGTTTCTCTCTCCCTCTTCCCTCCCCCTCTCTCCATTCCCACTCCCTTTTCCCCTTCCCAATCTCTCTCTCTCCCTTTTCATGTTGGCTTTTCTTTCTCTCATCATCCCTCCTTCTCTCTGCATCTCTCAAATACTCCTTTTCATCCCCTTCTCTGCCCCGTTTCAGAAGCATTCGACTCTCCTTCACTCTCAGTTCTCTTCCTCTCTCTCTCCTTTTCCTTCTTCTCTCCATGTGAAACTCCAGCCTGCTGAGGGAGAGCAAAACGGATCAGTGAGAAGGCCGTTTTCTATACACGCAGGGGAGTGGCTGTGCCTGCCACACTGGGTTCCAGTTGGGGAGAGACACTGGGGTCTGTTGGAGGCAGAGAACAGGGATGAGAGCAAACAAGCTGGTTACTGTAGTTTCTTGGACAAACAGATGGAGGGCTGTCTGGTGGATTCTAGGCAGAGGAGATCTGGGTTATCCACTGCCCATCTGTGCTGGCTACTTTAATGTCACCTTAACACAAACCTAGACATATCTGGGAAAAGGGAATTGTAACTGAGAAAATGTCTCCATAGGATTGGCCTGTGGGCAAGTGCATAGGGCATTTTTCTGACTGATGATTGATTGTGCTACCCCTGGGCAGGTGGCCCTGGGTGGTATAAAAAAACAGGCTGAGCAAGCCATGGGGAGCAAGTCAGTAAGCAGCATTCTTCCATGGTGTCACTTCAGTTCCTCCCTCCAGGGTCCCGCCCTGACTCAGCACAGGGTGATTCAGGTTTGACGACAATGCCCTGAGTAGTAGAATCCTGGTAAAGTGAGCAGGTACTTGGGGCTACACTGGGATCCAGCTGATTTTCTCCCCAAGGCAAAGAGGCTCCTGTCTGTAGAAACCAGCCTACCTGGAAAGGGCAGCCAACAGTGCCCAAGATGCCAAAACACAGAAAATAAAATTACAGTTTAAATATCATGGCAAATCCTCTCCTTACTTTCCTCTCTCCCTTCCTGTCTCCTCCACCTCTTCTGACACTCTCTTCCTCCTGCCTCTCAGAGCCTTGCAAAGATCTTATCATGCGCATTCAGGCGGTTATAAAAGGCTGAGTGATGCCACGAGAGGACCAGTGGCAACAGGAGGAACCAGGAAAGCAGAGCCCCAGCGCTGGGTGACTGGATGCAGATTCTGCTGGGGGACAAGGAACCCCACCCCACTGCCCTGCACATCTGCGCCCAGCACGGTGACTCCCACTAAGCGCCCCTCTGATGCTGGCGGCTGCTGCTGCTGCTGCTGCTGCGTGATCTCCAGCCCTGCCACTGTCCCGTGGGTTGGCTGTTTTACCCAGGCCTAGAATTACCCAAATCCCCTTAAATACACGGTTGCAAATGAGGACAGTGGGGTGGGGGGGGAGGGCAATAATTGTGACAGTAACTCACAGGGCTAGGCCTGACACGTCTCTAATTGCCTGCTAAAATTGTCGCTGTCTCCTAAAGTGCAAATTATCACCCGAAATGACAAGAGTAATGAATGAGGGGCTCTGATGTAATGCAACAATTAGCCCTCAAAGACACTGTCTAATGCGGAGAGGCAGGGCTCCCACTCCTCGTTATTAAGTGCCTGATAATTATTTAATTATCTATCTGCCAGCATGATTTACTTGGTTTATTTAGCTGCAGATGTGGGCAGGAGCACTCGGGTTTAAGGTCAGAGGAAGCCACCCCGACGCTCGACGCCACCTAGGGCCATTTGGGTGCTAGGGGCTGCTCCTTGCCTGACGCCCCTAAATGGTTCTGGCAGCCTGCACACAGGGTCAGAAAATTGTTCCCTCTTCATACCCGGCCCTGACTGAAGGGCCGGGGCTCTGGAGGACCAGAGCTGAGGAGCCCGGTGTTCCCTTGACCCGTTGGAGGCAGGAGGACAGATTATCTGGGAGACATGGTTGTCCTCACCAACTTGACTGTTGCACCCCCTAAGCTGGGCACGGGGCCAAGTCTCACACCAGCCTGGGCGCATGTCATTCTCATGAAAGGAGACAGAGGGAGCTGGAGAGAGGAGGAGAGCAAAGAGCCTCTCTGATGCTCAGAGGACAGCCACAGTTCCTTGGTCAAAGTCCCATGGCAAGTGGAAGGTTGAATGAGCCAAGATGGCTCTCACCCTCTCAGAACCACTGTGCACCCCGATAGGGATCCTGGCTCATGCCTGAAATGGGGAGAGGTGAGGACTGAGGAGGACCAGTGTACCGGCTTTCACATCACAAAATGACTGATGGAGACAAAAAGAAGAGACCTAACCCATCTGCCTGGACACAGGAAGCCAGAGCACCCAGTGGAGAGTGTTCCAGGAAGACACTACAGGCTGTGCAAGGGACTGGTGACCCAAGGTGCCTCAGCCCCTCCTCGGCCCCGTTTCCTCATTTGTGAGGACTCAAGTCTTGGCCGAGATGACGGATGCTGGAGACCGGAGCCACAGGAAGACTAAGTTCTCAGGGTGACCCCAGTTCCCACGGGCAGATCCTCCACCCCAGATCAGCCAGGACAGGACTTGAGCACACAGAGGTGACAGATGCCTGATGTGACGGAGATGCTGATCATCCTGGCTCTGTCATTATGCATGAGACACATGTTATCAAAACACCACACTATGTGCCACGAATATGCATAATTATTACATGTCAATTAAAATAATAATTAAAAATGCCCTCAGCATCAGGCAGTCTCCATGAAGCACAGTGTGGAAATTCTCTGATAGATGTGTTCGTGTCTGTCACCACCCAGTGGCCTGATCTTGCTCCCACCTGCCCAGACACCCAACCAGAAGAAAAGTCTCGAGGTGACAGGGGCCTTGGCTCACTCCTGCACCTGTTCCCTACCCACCAGGGTGGCCTGGTGTGTTCCCAATGACCCTGATGTCGCTCACTTCACACCCTGCCCCCACCTTCAGCACACAAGGCTCCCGGGTCCCAGCCAACAGTCCACTCCTGGGACAGCTTCCCAGGTCTCCATGTTAGAGGGAGAAACCTGGAGCCCCCTCCAGGCTCACCAACAGCACCTCCCATTTCTGGGCACATCTGTCCAACTTCTACCTTCTTTGAGTATCAGGGCCTACAGGTCTCTGTCTGCGGGAGTTGTCTGTGACTGGAGCAATCCCCAGGTTGACCATGCATGGCACTGTGAGAGACAGCTGTGGGCCGCCAGGAGCTCTGGCCGCACAGCTGCTGTGCTGTGCTCTCCAGGTGCAAGATGGAGGCCAGCTACAAGCTCATCTCCAAACAAGCCATATCTCTGATCCACTCTCACTAGGTTAGCCCTGGCTGCTGTTCGTTGACCAGGTTCTGCCATGTATGGTAAATGAATGCATCAGCCAATGAATGAATGAATTTTCATGAACATGCAGGTATGAATGAATGAATGAATGAACGAATGAATGAATGAATCAGAGCCACAAGCATTCTCAAGTCATTTCTGAGAAACTGATGTATATGGGGTGAGACAGACCCAGGGGTGAACACTGGTCCACTCAGTGGCCGGCATCAGACCTCATGAGCTGGGCCTCAGTCCTCCCACCTGTCAAGTCTGGAAAGCACCTGTCACCTCCCAGCTCACACAGGCTGCATATTTCTGTTTTATGGTACCTTAACTATGAAAACATTTTAGGATAGCCAACGGGCTTCTGAAGCAGACGTCTGTGTCCTCGCCCTGTCAGCCCACGTGTATGGAGCTGTCTGGGCAACCACATCGGTGGAGCTGTGGAGAGAGCCACAGCAGAATGACAACTCACCTGCTGCGAGGCAGCCTTAGAAACCCAGGCGCAGCAGGCAGACAACACTCTCTCGCCGCCCCGTGCAGGGCGCACTGAGGTTTTCTTTTATTTGTGGTCGTTCTCCTCCTATGCCGTGGCAAACACAAGACTTTATAAATATTTCAAATGCTAATAATTTGTGTGGTCCCTGCTTAGACTTTTAAATGAATCTAAGGGCATTTCTCCAGAACCCTGCCATGCTACAGCAGGGAAAGAAATACTGCTGCCTCCTTTTTGAGACAGGGCTGCGGTGGAGAAGGGGCCAGAGGCTACAGCAGTGGGTACCGGCTGCTTCTGTCTTTCCCACACACCTAGCAGGGAAAGGACTCTCTAAACCCAGGCCCCACGTCAGAAAAGCCAACAACGAGTATTAGTATTCCAGATGCTCCTGGATTCTGATCCCAACTGCTACAAACCTGAGCTGCGTTGCCTCAGGCAAATGTCTCTACCTCTCTGAACCTTTTTTCCTTTCATGCAAAGTAGCATCTACCCCAGCCTGGCACACACCACAAACTCAATGTGCAGTAACAACTGTGTTCAAGTGAAATCATTCCACGCCCATTAGAAATAGAAATTAACGTCTTGTCTGCATTAACCACCCTGTGTGGCTCAGGGAGAGGGTGAAAGACACGTTACTCAGAATGTGGCTCAAGATGGCTTGGGGAAAGAACAGCTGTGGGGCAGCTCCTAGGAGAGCCTGCAGCCCCTCCTGAAACTCACAGCCCAAGACACTGAGACCTCACCCACAATCTACAGGGGGCAGGGACAGGACTAGGTGTGCCTGGAGAGCCAGACCCAAAACCTTCTGTGATCTTGTCAACCTGATGGGTTTTTAAATCACCATGGAAACAAAGATGGGCTATCTAGATTAGGATATAGGCAGTGCCACCCCATGGGGTCCTGGACACTGAATAATAAGGAGAGAGAGAGAGAGAGAGAGAGAGAGAGAGAGAGAGAGAGAGAGATATGAGCATACATGTTCATCACCCTGCTGCTTCAGGATGGACACAGCGTGACCATCATGGCGACTGTGTACCCTAGAACTGTGAACGAAACAAGCCTCTGCCAGCTATTCTGTCACACAACAGCTAACAAATGTCCCCTCCAAAGGCTCCTCGGTGTCCCAAGGCAGTACGCTGGGGTCTGAATGTCCCAGAAAGGATTCTCTGATGAGAGTGCGGGCCCCAAAGCAGCAGGGCACAGAGGGGGCTGTGGAGGAGGGCTGGGGTTTCGCACATGTGTAACTTGATGCCAGTTGATTGAAAGGGTGTGGAACCATCATGGGGTGGGACCTGGCTGAAGGATTGTCCTCTGGATTTGAAGGCTGTCCTCCTTGTCTCTCCACCCCTCCATTCCTGCCTGTGTCTCTCTGTCCTTACCATCCTCCATAAAGCTCGCACCTCAACCCCACCACGCCCTTCCTCCATTGACACCTTCATCACTTTCTGAAATCTTGAGCCTGAGGAATCTTCCCTCTTCTTCGGTTGTTCCTCTCAGGTAAACAGCAAAGTGACGAAAGTCAGATGGACACAGGTGATGGCGGCCTCCCCAGCCCTGCCCCTCTTTTCCCTTCGTCCCCAAAGCCTAAAAGATGCTTTCCACTCCCAGACAGGCCACGGTCCTGGGGCCCTCATGTCATTAACCTTCCAAATCAGCCCCCTTCAGAGAAAGGACAGGGCACCTTCCTGTCTGCGATGAGCTAAGTGGGGTTTTGCAGGAGTCCAGGGAAGGGCACAGCGACCCGCTGAGTTCCCTTGGGTCCTCAGCATGTTTCCAGGACAGATAAAGCATCACCAGAAGGACACACTGTCCATCTGGCTGTCGACACACTGTGATTTAGGAGACTGACCAGCAGCCAGGTCACAATGAAGAAGAATTAAGCCCCAGATCCTCAGTGTGGGAGGCAGTGACCGAAGCCAGCTGTCCTAGGAGACCTAGTTAGGTAAATGCCACTCAGATTGTTAGCTTTGATTTGGCTGCTGCTTCTTCCAGAAGGGGGCAGCATCCAGAGCAATGTTGGGGCCCAAGTCGCTCACATGGGGGCCATGTATGTGGCTGTGAGGGCTGGGCTGGGAGGTCTGGGGGGGAAGCATGCATTCGGTGGGGAAAATGAGGTCCAATAGATGTATTCCTCCTGGTTCAAGAAGAGGGTCTTACTAGGCCAGCTGCTGTTACTGTAAAGAAATATCTGAATCTGGGCATTTACAAACATTTACAAACCCAAGCTCATTTAGTTCACACTCACTGAGTCTCACAGCAACGGCACTCACCTCTCGAGGCTCAGCAGAGGCCGTGTACTCCCTGGAGTGTGTGCTGAGATAAGGTCTCCCGGGAGACCAGGGAAGGCCAGGATTACTTTATCATTTATTTTTGAGCTGGATTTATTTTGGGGATGGAGAACTCTACCGCTGAGCTGAGTCTGCAGCCCTAAGGCTGACTTCAACAAGGCATTCTGGGACTCCACTAGGACTCCACTAGAACTATTCTCATGTCTCCAGTGGCACCAAACAGCCTCCTGGAGCTCTTCCACTTAAGCTCTGCCACATGGAAACCAAGCCTCTCCCACGAAAGCCTGGGCGGGGGGTACACTTAGCTGCACCCAGCCACAGGACAACATTGCTCAGGCACCAGGTCACTCTCTCAGAGTCCCTGGATGACCTAACCCACTACAGAGGAGGAGCCAAGATCAAAATGGGAAAGGAATGTCACCTGAAGCAAACAGTTGAGCCCAGCCCCACCCCTCACCCAGTCTCTGTCACTGGTCCTGGCAGTTCCTCGGGGACAGCGATCACATGACTTTAAAAGGTAAGAGCCCCTGTAGTCTAAAGACAGTGGCTACCACAAAGTATCCTGCGGCACCCTGGAAACCCCTCCAGAAAACACACAGCTCAGTGACAAGAGTAATGGAATTGTGCCCAGGGAGGACACACAGGGCACCCCCAGAAAACCACTGGGAGTCCTTCTGGTTCGCAGCAGCTTTGGTCCCCAATCCACAAAGCAGCCTCAAGAGGGAATTCCAGAAAAATAATTGGCAGGGCTCTGGGGCCTGCCCTTGAAGGTATGAATGCTAGCCTCTGGCACCACAGCGCTGATATCAGAAGGGCTGTGAGAGGAACTGCCCAACCCTCACCCACCACGTGTCCCCACCCAGGGTCCTTGCTCTCTCTCGGGGCGGGATTTGCTCCCTCCGCAGTGTCTGTAGTACACAGGGCTTCTCACCCACATGCTTCAGGCAGCCTGCTTGGTTCCTGGTCACAGCGCTGGACACGGGAGCCTCACAGAGACGCCGCTTCTGAGCCCTTGGGATTTCTTACTCACCAGAACAAAATGGTCCCCTCAGATTTCTACCGGTCATCCCTACATTTAAACATGTTCCCAGTGCCCCCCTGAAGCGCTGAAGCCCCAAACTCACCATCATATGCCATGAGGCCAGTAACTCCACACACAGAGGGACCAAGGGGCTGAATGGAGAGAAGGCTCTTGTTTGTGGGGTTCAGTGTCTTCCTGACTATGCCAAAAAGGTTTGGTGACACCGTGGGCAAACACATGTCTAGACATCATTTTGCCCAGAGCACTGAGCCCTCTTTAAACGGAGGTGTGGCTGGCAGTGGTCTGCAAACACACAGGGACTGAACTCAGCAGCAAGCTGGAGCCAAGCTGGGGACTGTGCTGACCTACACTGGCTAGCGCTGGGGTGACTTGGGCCATCAGGGCTGAAAAGGGCCCACTGCGTCATGTGTGGTTTGGCTAATGCCCGAGTGAACAGAGCTACATTTGGCAGTTGCTGGGGTTGGATTGTGCTGGCTCATAGAAGTTGAACTGAGGTAGACTGCTCTTGGCTGAGTGAACCCTGCTGTGCTTGGTTGGCACAGGGAACTTATCAAGACCCATGTACTTTCCAAAGCCTTTGTGGTGGGGGTCGTCTCCCATCCAGCAGCTAGCCGTGCTCTGAAGGACTTCCCCATGATGACAGTGAATAAATGATCCAGAGAAGACTGGCTCTTTCTAGGCTGGCTTGTCTGCTGGAGGCGATGAGGGGGATAGAAGCGGTACCCCAATAGTGAGCACCATGGCTGGTCTGACTACTGTTTTCCATATGCCAGCATCATGATGCCTCTTCGTGTCCTATTGCATGCTGGGTAGTGAAGACCTCAGCAAAATGTCATCTTAAAATCTTCCCAACACCCGAGCAAGTGCCAGAACCTCACTACCTTGGACCAGCAGAGAGCGTTGGAAACACAGGCCTCACCTTTAAAGTAAATAAATAAACCTGAACTTACTGTTCCTGGCGAGGGGACGTGGAGATGGCAGAACAGTGAAGCAAGACAGTGGAGTCTGAGGAACGACTTAAGAGCACAACCAAATGTCACCAACGAATTTGAAATTTAAATAAATGGGAGAGTTTGGATGACCAATTGTGTTAAAATGTCCCATCTCCTCTCCTGATGGATGTCCCACCCTACTCCCTGAGAAATGATCATTTTAATTACACCAAAATTTTCAGGAACAGGGAAACCCAACAGTTATGCACTATTTTATTCTGTCTGTCTGTCTGTCGGTCTGTCTGTCGTTCTATCTATCTATCTATCTATCTATCTATCTATCTATCTATCTATCT